>NW_008236509.1:5025652-5037208 GCF_000691975.1 Corvus brachyrhynchos | reverse complement strand
GCAGAGAGACTCCTCTTCCTAAATGGACTGAACAATATTTGGAAGTAGGCAGCTGTCTCGTTGTGATAATGTTTTCACAGCACGAGCAAGAAGAGACTTCTCTTTTAAATGGACTAAACAAGGTTATTATGGAAGTGGTAAACAGACTGAACATCTTAAGGGTTGTCTTTTTACATTATCAGTGGGAGAAGGGAGGAAGGGGGGGGGAGGAAGAGAGTTCTGAAGGTATGGTATAATTTTTTTTTCCTTCTTTTAGGTCTGTTAATAAACTTCTTTATATTCTTTCAAGTTTGGTGCCTGCTTTGCGTTTCTCCTAATTCTTATCTCACAGAGGATAAACAGTAATGATTATTTTGGACCAAACCACTACATGAAATTGGTGTTTCTGCCCAGTTACAGAACCAAACCCTCGACACTCCATTATCTTGTAAATGCCATTGTCCTGTGAATACAAGCAGCTTCCCCACGGGAGATTGGCCCAGCCAGTCCAGCCAAAAACTACCAAAGTCATTACCAGAGGATAGTTTTCACATCAAAGAATCACAGGCTGAGGCTCTGGTAATCTCTAAAACTCTTTCTCCCCTGAAAGAAAACTGGAATAGCCTTTTTGCAATTGACAGAAACCCCCAGAACATTTTGAAGAACAGACCAAAACATTTTTATTACAAACACCAATCTGAGCAAATGCAAAAAGTCACAGTTTAAAATCCTCTCTACACCACCTATGTATCCAGCAGGCACTGTTTAAAAGCACCACATGCTATAAAGAAAACTGTGCGTCTAGGCAAAACCTGGGATTGTTCAGCTGGGAAAAGAGAAGGCTTTGGGGTGACCTAATTGCAGCCTCCCAGTAGCTAAAAAAGAAATGGAGAAAGACTATTTACAAGAGCATGTAGTGACAGAACAACACGGAATGGCATCAAACTGAAAGACAGTAGGCTTACGTTAGATATTAGGAAGACATTCATTACTGTAAGGGTGGTGACACACTGGAACAAGTTGACCAGAGAAGTTGTGGTTGCCCCATCCCTGGAACATCCCTTGTTCAAGGCCAGGTTGGATGGGAGTCTGAGTGGAAGGTGACCCTGCCCATGGCAGGGGGGTTGGAACTAGGTGATATTTAGTCCTTTCTAACCTAAAGCATTCTACGATTTTATGAAAACGCAACTAGGTACAAATCAACGTAGCCCTTTTTATAATTTTTTTTAAATACACCAAAGAGTCAGCTGCTTGTAATTCTGTTCACATAATCAAAGAAGCAACTTCCCTGCCAAGAATGGTAATTTAATGGTAGTCAGTGAGTTTGCTTTTCAAAGATCAGATGGCCTACTTAGGCATTATACACCAAAATCTCTTTCTAGTCGTACCTTAGACCACTGAATTAAGGCCGTGACAAATAACACATGATGACCACCTGTCCTACATGGTGTTCCTGTTTCCTCCTCCTACAAGAAAATGTGATGTAACTATACAAAAAAATAAGGAGGAAAAAAACACTGCAAGACTTGGTTTGAAGGCCTAACTCCACATATTTTCAGAAAGCCTACTCACAAGCCTTTATCAGAATGTCTCGTATCATTGACCTTAACAGAGTGCAACATTGATAAAGGAAGAATTTGCACTCAAGTTCTGTTACATTATTGACAATTTCTCTGATTATTTACCACAGCAGTTCAGGAGGAACTCTTCTCTAGCAGCAAAGAGCAAGAAAAGTAATTTACATTCTAAAACCAAGCATGAAAGCTCATCCTAAGTGCATCCAATGCATCAGCTACAATCCAAATTTGTATCAAGCTGATAAAAATACTGCTAAAATATCTGATAAAACTGCAATATAACATGAGAATATGCCATTGTAATATAATACAAAAAAGCAAAACAAGACTCAGCCCATCCTGTCCAAGCCAAGGCCCACACGAGGGTGAGGCTTTGCCTCTCACTAATTGCATGGCTCAGTGTCTAAACTGCTGTTGTCAAAAAACAAACAAAACCCCCCCCCCAAACAACATCAACAACAAAACCCCAACAAAAACTCTCAAACAAACAAACGCCCAGACAAAAACACCCAACCAAACCAAGAAAATACAGCGATGAACTAAAACACACAAAGTCCCATTGAGCAACATGTACTTTTTTACATTGAGGATGGCAGAGCACAGGAACAGGCTGCTCAGGAAGTAATGGAGTCTCCCTCTGGAGGCATTCAAACCCCACCTGGACACATTCCTGTATCACCTGCTCCAGGTGACCCTGCTTTGGCAGGGGGGTTAGACTGGATGATATCCAGAGGTCCCTCCAACCCTAACAATTCTGTGAAAAAAAAATGAAACCAAACAACCCCCCCAAAACTATTCAGACATCAGAGGCACTCACAAAGATCACTGTTGGTTAGGAATTGCATCTCAAACTGGGTACTTGTGCTAACCAAATTTAGTAGGACAGCTCTGGACTTCTGGATTTTGCCCTAACATGAATAAAATTAGTAATACTTACTATTGCTGACCCAACAATATAACCCAATAAAAACTTAGCATATTTTCTAATTTGTAAGGAAAATGTATACAAGCATATGAAATGTTTCACAGAAACCCTCTACAAAAAAGAACTGATAGCCATCACTTGCAATTATAAAAAAAGAGGTAAAAAAAGTACTTAATACCAATGATTTTCTTGAAAAGATTATCTCTTCAGTTTAACTTTGTTCTTAGTATTTAAATACACCTATTTAAAATCGAGCAGTTTTTAATCACTAAACTGTCAAGAAAAAACCAGCTTAATTAATGCAAACAGAACATTTCAAGTATTCACATGAAAAACAAAGACATATCACATAACTGTTGGTCCGCACTCTGCAACAGAGATTAAGGATTGTCAAGCTTAATCTTGTACATAGAATCAATTTTTATACAAACACATCTAACTCATGTGTGATCAAAAAGCAAGCGACCCACAGAAGGCAATCAAGTGATCTGCCTGTATTTCTAGCTTGCTTATAGACAGATATAGTACATGCATCTTCTCAGCAACATGCATTTTACAGATGAACTCCAAGAAAAAAAATTGGCTTATGAACACTGGTCTACTTGGTTATCTCTACATGACAAACACAGGCATATTTTTACATCATCATAGCTATTCTATCGGCAAGGAAATACACTGGCTCTTACCTAAAGGCCACTGACCAATGTAAATTCACATTACGACAACTATAATGGATACAACATGGATAAAACGTATCCTTCCCAAGCTCCATTAAAAAAATGATCTGGTTTGTCTTGTTCTTGCTTGTTTGGAAGAAGTCTGGTTCCTTCTACCTTGAAAGACTATGAATTTTACTGGATCAGTAAACCAAGGCCGGTAGAACTTGCTTGAAACCTGCTCCTAATAGCTCCTTTAAGCTATTGACACCCTGTTTCCTCATTACCAATTTAATAATTTACTTCCATTAACACACTCATTTTTCCAATTTACCACCAGCAAAATTATGAAGATAACATTAAAAAAAAAAATTAATACCCTGAAAGTTAACAGGGTGTAAAGGTTTCTATTGAAACTGGCAAACCATTTTTAATACAATAAATGAAATCATGCTCTACAATTACAGTATCAGATTCCACAATAAATAACAATGTATCTTATATTCACTACCAAATCTGAAAAGTGTAAAGCAGATGCAGTGATTTATTTTAAATTTTAGTTGAGGGACAGGTGATCAGAGTAGAGGTTTAAGAGACTTCCTTAGAGGAAAAGGTGAGGAAACACGGAAAACATAATCACTTTTTGTCTGTTTTTGAACAAACACCAGGGTATAATGAAGAAGGCAATTTTTAAAAACATACATAGCTTTGTCAAGTTCAAAGTTTATTTTTTCCACATATACAAAGACAGTGAACTTTACAAATATTTACTGTGTCATTAACAGTAGAATTAAATAATTATTCCATCTTAATAAGAACACTAAATATTCAAAGGTTCAAGACAAATGGAACCTTCTGCTACTTTTCACTGTATTTGCCACAAAATAGTTAGATATAAGGACTATTTATAGTAAACATGGTAGAGTGAAGAAAACCATCCCTCTGACATATCAAACTGTATTCTGTACAGCATATAGATTAATAAATGTTGCAAAAGAAACAGCTTTTGGAAGTAATTCTGTACCACCCAGTTCAAGAAATTCGCTCTCCTAACTACCACTTAATTAAAATAAAAATTGTTTTAACAAAGAATGTATGCACTTTATCTCTGCTGGTCTTTACTATTTGTATTTTCTTTTCTTTCATCCATACTATGTATTAGGAAGGACAACATGGAAGGCAAATAGAAGGATATAAACCTGAGAAATTTCCACAAGATTAAATACGTATTTCTTTGCTACCATAGGAGCAATCAGTTTGGCAGCATTGCATCACATCCATCTTATAAATACATTTAAATACTGTATGATTAAACAGCTGCGAGTAGAAAGAAATGGTTGAATTAATGGATGTTATTAGGCAATTTGAATGTCTTTTCCTTTGGTTGACCTGAAATCCTTGGGTTCTAGTTAAGGGAGAAATGTTTAGAGCTTGCTTATTCAGTACATATACTAGTTTAGTTTCTGCAAACTGAAGCTTAACATGCTATTTAAAAGGTATAATTTATGTTTCCAAGACAGCTCCAGGCACTGCCTTGTTTGGAGTTGCTTACCAAGCAACTACGTTTCTCCAAACAAACTAATGTGCAGAGGGTAAAGGGCAGTGAAGGTAATTATTGGAAGGAAATCTCTCCCTAGGCCAGAAAAGAATAATTAAGCTTGTGCATGTTAAATCACATGGGGAAGTGAACACTGAAATAATTGAGTGTGATAGCAAGACCTATCTATAATCTTCTTGAAAGGAAATTAAGGCAGGGATAATATCAAGTGGGATTGTTTAGGCAACATGAAGGCAATATCCCCAAACTTCATTCACAGTTCTTTGTATAAATGTTCACATTTTCCCTATACACACACACACACTCCCCCACAGCAGAGAAAACCTACAGTAACCCAGTAATTAAATGAGTGTGCTGAAATCTAAAGCAGTTAAACTGCATTCTGCAATCCTGGATTCAACACAATTTACTTACCGCTCATTAATCTCTCCACAGATGTTATCTTTTTAACAGCTAAAAAAGCTTAAAATATGACCAAGATTTTCAATGCTTAAAATGCTTCTTGTGCTTCATTCACCACTCCACCTTGTCTAAACGCATGCAATATATGGCAGTAAGTGTGACGAGTTTCCAGTCTAGTCCTTGCCCAAAAGCCTTGGGCCATTGTGTGAAAACTTAATGAAAGCCATTTGCACTGAAAAGCTGGTGAAGAAAAGCTGTAACAGTATCTCCTCCTTCTGAGTTGTACACACCTGGAGGAAAGGGCCTTTCCAAGACATCCACAGCGCACTGCTGCTCCTGACAAGACAGCAGCACAATAGGGCCTGTTTGTGTTTTTAACTGCACATGCAGTGATTATTTGCTGAAGCTTCTTGGGTGATCTGCATATATTCTCTGATGTTACACTATGTGTTAGGTGCTTTTAAAATACAAAGCAAATATGGAGCAATATTCTGTATTTATAACATACTAGGCACTTCAGGGAGACCTAAACCAAAGACCGACTATTTCGTAGTGACAGGTTAAGAAGTAATCCCATTTCAGGCTATGCTTATATGTTTGCGCTCCCAAAGGACATAAGCAACATCTATAACACTGACAGATCTTAAGTCATTCCCAATAGTTTTGCAGATATGAACTGTTAAGGTATCTGCTGTCAGCCTCAAAAGAAGCATCTGCTAGCACTGTTCTGCTGCAAGAACCTTGCTGTCTCCTTTACCAAACTTTAGAATTTTATAACTCGCTCTTAACTCTTTTAGCAAAGCCCTCAGATTAAGTTGCTAAGACAGATATCCATAAGTTCCTGCAGATTTACATTGATGTACAGTAGAGCTAAGCAGAACTCACCGCTATCATACATAATGAGCAGCTTCCACTTTAATATAAACATGAGCAGGGCTCAAATCCCAAGGCAGGGTGCTACTACTTAATGGTTTTCCTTCCTTTAAATTAGAGATGCAAAAGACTTGAAATACTGAAAATGTAATACTGAAAATATGTAAAACTACCTCTACACTTTGCCTGTTGATTCACACTGAGATTCATCTGTTCTCTTAAAAAGCTAGTTTTCAATTTGATAGTTCAAGAAAGGCACCAACAATTAAAACTTACTTAGCACATGGAACAGTAGGCACTACGTAATTCTTGTTACTTTCTCAGTAACAGCAAAATGCAACTAATGTATCATCTCTTGAAAGAAGTGGGTTTTTTTAAATATGTACATACATCATACACACTGTAGAATCCTCAGTTTCCCCAGTACCTCTAAAGTGTGCAGACCAGAGATGAAACAGAAGCTGCCTATTCCCATTGAAAATGCCAAAGGACAAACTGGCGTGCAAGTCAATTTGCACAGCAAAGTGGCCAACAATATCAATCTTGACCCTTTTATAGTAAAATCAATCAGACTGGGCACCAAATTCACTGAGGCAAGTTCAATGAAAAATGGCATGAGGGACAAATATTTTTTAATGTTTACATTATTATTCCACTATTCTCTATTCTTGATGGCACTCAATCAACCCAGATCAGGTGATGCACTTTGCCTGAAGGACACAGGGAATATATCTGGTGAGGCAAATACCAAGGGTATTTGCATATTTATCTGATGTTTGTCAGAATTTCTCCCATTCATGCTATTAGGGGAAAAACAATTATTTTGTGTAAGTGAAGATACAATCACAGTGCAATCAGTCCTACTCTTAAGTGGGATTTCAGATATATTATTGTTTTCATGCTAGTCTTTTTTGAATACATAGACTAATTTTACTGGCGTAATTACTCAGGAAAGTTGAAGAGTTTTAAGGAGGAAAAACCTGTGTTGCTGCAAAATTGCAAAGGATTCTGCTGAAGAAGTAAACAAGTGCCACCTAATTATCCCAAAACCAAATTAAATCCCCGTGTAATGCTCTTGAACATTGAGATACTGCATGGTTTTGGTCTGAAAACTAGAGATCTGCCTTTGCAGTATGCAGGTTAAAGAAAAACAACATATAAACAAACTAGCTGAAATTTTTGAAAAAAATGACAAGCAGGAGCAAGTAAATTCTAAATAAATGGTTGACCTGATATTGAAGAGATATAGTGCTTCTAGTAAACATTTAGCCATAGTAACATAGAGCCAGCAGATTTGCCCTTGCAAAAGACATGGATTTTCTACACCTAGCAAGACATACCAGTTCTGTAAAATATTAACAGTTTGGTCAATATTAGCCCATCCACTTTCATTGGTTTTTTTAACCCAAATGTTAAAACCAACACCAATAAAAAATTACCTAAAGGCAGAAGCCTGTGCAGGCCCAAATCATCAGTAACTATATTCTCAGAGCAGGACTCTTTACAATGGATCATTTCCTTTCCTCTCCCTAGCTAATTCCAAGAAGGCCACCAAGACCCTAAGACAACACCCAGCACAGTGAGCATTTAATGCCTCAAGAGAGCAACTACTTGAGTGAAACTGTAAATAAACGAGATGAACAAGAAATATGTAGGTTGCTGCTGACAATGGCTTTGCAAAATTCCCTTAAAGAATGTGTAAGTCTGGCAACTATCTTCCGAACAGTGCAAGGCTCCTTTCCATAGGTTAAAGAGCTCCTAATTTGCAGGAGCAGCTCACTGAACTGCTGAGAGCACTACTACAGGCATGTACCCCAGTCTGGGACAGGTTTCCCCTAGTTAAAAAAAAACAACATATTTCTAGGGCTTCCAATCATAGCACCTGAAAAAGATGACAACCTGTTCACAGCTTTTACATGCATGAGTGAAGTGAAAGTCAGATCCACAGTTCTGCCACATGAAGACCAGGCATGTTTCCAGACAGAACAACCCACTGCACCAGAGAGAGAGGCCTGCACTCTGAAGTCACAGGTTTCACAGTGTCTTCACTTTTCCAGATCAACCAACTACATCTGCTACTACTCTGGATCAGCATTTAGAAAACAGCAAGGAAATTCTCAAGTAAGAGTTATTTTTAAAATAACATGAGACAAAGATTTAAAAAGGACAGTTAGGATACTCCATACATCAAATTCTAGTAACAAAGGACTGAAGCTATACACCACCAACTCCTTCTGACAGTCAAGGAGCAGCAAGCTTCCCCAAACATCCTTTCCTGGCTTGCACCATCCTCTACTCCTGCAATAGGAGCAAACTGTCCTGCTTTCTTGACACAACCCTAAAGCCTTGATTGCAGGAAAAACAAATTCTCACTTTACAAGCTAACACACTGCCATGTTCTGTTTGAATAGCAGGGAACAGTGGGTGCCCTTTTTTGCTCTGAAAGGGGAAGCAATGGGCACAGGAGAAACTGACCCCCAGGTACATCCCAGCGGGACCCCTGTATCTGCGCTCATGTTTTGCATCTACTGAACACCACATACCAACCACCAGAGTGCCCAAATGGTTGAGAAAAAACACTGCATAGTATCACATATAGATGAATGAAACGCAACCACAGTGAACTATACTGCATGGTCTTTGCAGTACTTTTGCAATACATTGCATTACTGCAACGTCAAAACAATATTGTTCTACATCTGGGGTTCTTGTACCACAAAAAACAGTGCCAGGCAAAGTACAACAGCTTCAGCAAGAGCGTTTTGATTGCTCACAGCAAACCTTATGGTTAGCTTACCAATCAACTGTGAAGTCTGAAGCCCCCAGCTCTCTGCCCTTACAGCCCTATACATCGCTTTCAAAGATGGGAATGAAATATTCCATATGTTTCCATCATCAGTGACACGCATATTGAAAGCACTGCTCTCCCCACTGGGGCACTGGGTCAGGCTATTAATCTGTAACTGTGCAGATGTCAAGAAGGTAATGGCAAAACTCCCAAATTAAAACACATTTTTGGAGAGCAACCTTGTAAAATATACAGCTGTATCTGCAGCACTATTAAGCTAAATTAAACAGGTTTAGGCCTCCCCTGCATACCTCTGAAATTGCACATTCATTTATGATTCACTACTAATCGTGTAACCATTTAAAAGTCCAGGCACATCTGCTTAGAAGTTTTAAGATGAAAAAAGCCCTTGCAAGATCTAGCATTTCACCACAATTGGCTGGAGAGAGAAATGGAGGAGGCACATCACTTTAAAAGAAAAAAAAAAAAAATGCTCAAATGAGAGCTGCAAAGATGGCTGTTTACTACTCTCCAAGGGCCTGACTTCTGAGGGTGCTCTCCAGAGTTCTCTCAACAACTTCACCTGACTTTGTATTTTTCTTCATTTTGGGTTTGGTTTTTTTTCCAAGGTAAATAATTAGCACTTGCTCTTTTGGAAAGAAGATCTTTTTTTCTGCTCCAGAGACAGAACCTTCTGTGCAACTTTAATTCTGTCTTCCAGACCATAATGATTTAAGGCTCCTCCTTCATTTTTAATGCAAAGCCTACAAGATTTATTACATTTGAAAAAAAGTGACTGTGTTCTTAGTTTTTGTAATAGTTTTCCTAGTCCTAAGGAAAAAGTTAACCTTGATAATTTTAAACTTTAATTCTGATTAAAAACAAAACAAAAAAAAATTCCGACTCAGAAATTACTTCAAGTATATCTTTACTGTGCAAAATCTTGAGGCTGAGTTGTCAAAAGTCACTAACTACTGAGTCAATGACCTACAGGTGACCAAGTTAAAAATGAAGATTTTTAATTACATGTGTATTTATCAATATTAGATTTGAACGTCAACAAAAAAAACCAATACTGATACACACTGAACATCAAATTTAAGTAACAAATCTTAGATGTTTTAGAGTTATCTGACATTATACCAACAAACATCTGAAGACATTTAAAAATGCTGACTTGAGAAACACAAGAAACTTTTTTCAATTGTGAAGAAGATATTCTTATCTTTCACACACTCATTACTTCACATGTATCCTTAATGAATTGCACTCATCAGATATAAATGCAAAAAACACACGAAGGAAACCTAAGGAATTAATTTTTATTTCTGCCATGCTATGGAGACCGTTCTTCCTTTGCGAAGACATCAAATTAAACAAAATGTATTTAATAATATACTTTCTAGTAGGTTAAAAAAAAAATTAATGTTCAAAGCTTAACCAAAGTTTTACTAACTCCAAAACATACTGTATGACTGAAACAGGCCACCAAAGAAAAATACGACTTCCTTCTAACTCAGTAATAGCAAATATGAAAAACACATGAGGAAAAAGAGACTGATAAAAATCCTGAAGTGATATTCTTATTTCCCAAAATCAAACATATCCCTCACAGATGTCAGACCGCAGTCCACCAGGGAATATATATCGATATCACCTGTTCAAATCTATTTTTTTTAAAACATGTTATCATATTGGCTGACATTATGCACAATACCATCGGCTGGCTATTACCCATTCAAATTCAACAGCAGTTTTCAGATATCAACTTTAAACTGTTATTTTTGAGATCACTACAGTCCTCTCCGTGATTTTGTAAAAGATGTAAAATATCATTGTGCCTTCATATTCGTGGTGAAGCTGAAATAGATTTCCCTTACTCTTTCAGTAACAGGAGTATGTTTCTGGGAAGTGGAAAGTTCAGACCTTGTCACCATCCTGTACCAGTTAAATAATTCAACAGTAAAATAAAATGGATTCTGCTATGTCAGGTATGTATTTTTAAAAAATGACATTAGATTTGAAAATATTGGATACTTCTAACTTCAGTGAAAGTCACAGAGAGGAACAGTAACTTAGCGCTTAAAAAAAAGGCAAAAGGTCAACTGTTTTGCAGGTACATCACAGGCCATTTTTTCGTTATTTAATTACACATTCCAGGTACCCTTACATCTACTGCTGCATGTTTCCAATTTGGACATATGTCATGGGTTAGCAAGCAGAGTCCCAGAAGTGATGTTCTTGCTAAGGGGTGCTTACAGCTTCCTCTGTGAGCTGACAGAGCCTATCAGCTGACCAGTTTGAATATGGACAATTCTTTAAGCCACTTAAAATTGTGACCGCCTCTGTGATCCACACTTAAGAACAGACAAAGCCCAAGCAGCTCTCTCTCGTTTCCGGTGCTGGGACAGGGGGCTGCGGGCCCTCGTTTCCGTGCTCGGGCCAGGCCGGGCTGGGCCACGGCCATCCTGGGGCCAATGGGCCCTGTTCCACCCACGGACCCCCCCACAGCCCTGCTATGTGCAGCCAGAGTGGCCCAGCTCCCCCCCTCCAGTGCGACCAAGATTCAGCTGCAGCTGCACTGCTGTCTGGTGAAAGATCATGTGACCAACAGCGATAAGCAAAATTCCAGCTGCAAGGCCAAGGTGAGATTAACCCCTTTAGTGCTGTGAAGAGCTGAAAACCTGAGAGAGAATAAAGAGGAGATGCTTAAAGCTGAAATTCTGTTGTGAAGCTATGATATATCAGAGTATCCCGTTGTAATTTCATGAAGATATGGGGGGTGGAGTGTTCAGCTC
>NW_008236509.1:5019234-5025206 GCF_000691975.1 Corvus brachyrhynchos | reverse complement strand
GGAGGAAGACAAGTGTTCTGAAGGTGTGGTATGATTTTTTTTCTTCTTTTAGGTCTGTTAATAAACTTCTTTATATTCTTTCAAGTTTGGTGCCTGCTTTGCGTTTCTCCTAATTCTTATCTCACAGAAGATAAACAGTAATGATTATTTTGGACCAAACCACTACACTATATTGGTGTTTCTGCCCGGTTACAAACCGAACCCGCTACAACATACCAGCTTTATCTGGAACAAGAGTGAATTAATCTGGGCCTGATTCTGAAAGAAAAGCTCTTAGACATATTTATAGAGAGGACGGTATTTATACAGTAACACCAAGATCTTCATCTCCTCTGTGTGAACTCCTGTGACAACCATCACTGCATGCAATTCTGCATCAACGAAACCAGTTGCTCACCTATCAGCAAAGGAAACACCAATGGCTACCTCCACTTTTTCAGCAGCATTTTGCAGGGCAAGCTAGTGGTGGAACTGCATTGAGAACCAAGACCACATGACCAGAAATCTCTTTTCAGACCAAAGTTTGACAACGTCTTATCAGAAACTGCAAGAGTACCTGAAAGGTAGATATGAAAAACTACAGAAGAGTATTTCTCTGTAGCAAAATCCTAGGTCACTGTTGAAGCAGATGGTGAATCTACCAGGTGGAGAGGATGGCCAGGGACCTCTAATCTGTGACATATGGTTGATACCTCTGTAAGCAAAGGTCTTGTAACATTTAAAACTCTGTTGCTTCAATTTACAGGTTTCTTCAAATAGGAATGGCTGCTTCTACTCTTATGTACCTTCTCCTACCTTTGTCTCCTATTTCCAGGATCATACAAATCTAATTCTTCCTCAAGCTATTTTTGATCTTCTGCTTCTTCCATAAAAAGACTCAAAACCACAGCTTGGCAGCACAGAGCTGCTGCCTGAAACACATTCACCCCTTAATAGAGTAACTGCTGGCAATGAAGTTCCATGTAGCCATGCCGAAGTGAACCAGTCCCATCCATTTCACTCCCTTGTTTGTTTGTAAAACAAGGAGCAGGCAAACCCGGGCTGTTGGCAAATCCCCCAGAACACAAACAGAACATCAGCGCCTACCCATTCCCAACAAGAGGCTCATCTTTAGGAACAAGCTTTTAGGAAAAGCGCAAGGGCAGCTGAGAGGAAGATCTCTGACATTCAGAGATACTCACAGAGCCACGCAGCTCTCTAAAATGTGATATGGGTGCTCAGCCCTTTGGAAATCTAGGCCAGTAATTTTCTCTGGGTAAATAAGAGTTTGTGTTCTGCAAAAATTGCTGGCTTAGATGTAGAATACAAAACAAACAAAGATCCTTGCAGAGGAGGTTTTTTTGGTTTTGTTTTGTTTTTCAGTCCTTATATTACAGCTTCCATATTTTCCCTCTAGAGTAGACAGTTACTACCAAATTCCTCTCAAGAACTGAAAAGGTAACTATTTACTAGCATAAACTTGCTTACACTAAAGTCCAACTTTTTTCCATGCTGCAGACTTATCTTAGTATTTAATACCCAAAATCACACTTACAAGCCTCTGCCAGTAAGCATCAAATGAGAAATTACACATTGCTGATACAAATGAGCTCAGTGTACAAAATAAATGCCAAATACCTGAGAATTACATGCTATGGCAGAGTGTTGGGGTTTTTGGGGGGAGGGATAAAAGGTAAAGAGAAAATCACCAAATTCGATACCAACAAAAACATAAAAAGGCAAAAATATTTAATAAAACTTTGGAACACCAACAGCTTCACTTCGTGTATACTACCTAAAAGCATCTACTTTTTTACAAGACTGACAGATAAATTGGCCAGCTTGAAATGAAGATAAAGACTCCAATCCTTGGGTAATATATGCTGGAAAGACTGTTGCTGGAATCACTGAATGTTGCCTCCTGTCCATGGGATTTCATGGGCCTGTACAAATGTAACAATATTACTGATGACTTATTCAAATTGAAATGACATGATCGTGTCTTTCTAAAAGAAGCATGGAATTATTACTTGCCATCACATCACCGGTATGTAGCACAGGCAAGTGAAAAACTAAATTATTTACCTGTAAAACCTTCAAAAACCTCTAATTAGATAAGGCTTTTCTATCTCAGGAGAATTGCAGTTACGCTACATTTTCCAGACTCAAGGTCACATCTGGACATCTTCACTTTTCACCCTAACAACTCTACTAGACAGCATTAACAAAACTGAGCCAGGTCCTTACTGTACTTAAGAGATATTTAGCATTCTGCTATGGTCAGATTTCTATCTTTGTACCAGATGTATGAGAAAAAGACACCTCACACCTCCCTACTACATTTTATCACCATTCTACAAAAAAATAACAGTGATAGATGAAAAGACAAAAAAAAAGGGCAAGGTCTGCTCAATCCAAACAGAACCATATCATTTTGCCTTTATACGTAAATGGAGAAAGGTATCTCACTCAACTGTGAGAGCATGTAGGTACTTCCAGATAGCATGTATACCCGAATACAGATTGCCAATTCTCTGTGATTGCTGAAGCAACCTGTAGTATGAAACAAGTGAAAAAAGGATCTCAACTGCCACATCTTGACCTTATAAAGCTAGTGCATAACAGCACACAGAAAGACAGCACTATTAGGTTAAATGAGCAATAAAACCCAAAAGATCAAGATGACAATTTCATCCTGAAGGTCTATCACCTAGTCTAGGGCAGCCAGAGCTCCCAAGCCCCTGTGCCTTTCACAACTCAAAGAAAATAAAATTAAAGCAAGGGACCCTACCGTTCCCTGAAAATACATACAAGAAGTACTAGAATGAAAACAATCTGTACTGTTTTCTTATTTCAAGTACCTAAAATATAATAGTAGGCACTGAGAAGGGACTATATTCCTCATGGTTGTCAGGCAAGACCTAAACCAGCAAGGCCCGTGGAAGATCTCTCCAAAAGTAATTATCTAGAATTACTTGCTTTTAATCTCCTTTACAAGAGTCATACAAGTATTAAACCCTCCAAACTGGAATTTGAGTTCTCAAACTGACATCCATGAGAAGCACAAGCACATGTATGCCCTATTACAATTACCTCTCACTAGCATGAAATTTTCTAGAACATGGCAAGTGAAACATCATAGCAAAAATCAGGAGCATACAGCATTGGAAAAAAACCCAAACAAAAACCATTTTCGTATTCTAGCACAGGCACCACTTGTACAGATGACAGTTATTTTGCAACCAAGCAAACTGAACCTTCGTAAACAGAAAAACAGGCAGACAGTAATTAAGAGTTACATAAACACCTACCTAAATTATGCAGAACAAACGGTTGCCTACAGTGAAAGTATCAAGCAATTATCCGTGTCATCCCAACTCCCTCTGAGTTCCTCTCCATCCATCCCACCAAAAAGTTTGGATCTAGTGCTGTCACCTCTCTTTTGTGAGCACTTATACATCTCCCAATAATCTCTTCACTGAGATGACTGCAGTTGGGACAAAATACTCACCTTTATTCAAATTCCACCTCTTAAAGTTCACCAATGACTCAAAAGTAGTGACCAGATACTACATCTTTTCAAGCTGCTCGGTCTAATACAATTACCCTCAGGAGACCTCAACATACTTTGGTAATCATATAACTCCCCACTACCACTCCAGCCCCTCTCTCCCTGCTTTCAAACCACCACAGTAAGCAAGAAATGAGCAGAGGATCAGTCAAGAACTGAATAAACAGAAATAAGGAATGTGAAGGGTATTCTGTAAGGATATGCCTTTAAGGCTCTAGAGAAACTCCTGCCTGATCATTCATGGCAGCACCTTGGAAGTTAGGCTAAATTATTAGACTTAATACAAAGAAATTAAGATTCCAGGAAAACTGAACTAGTAAAAATTAAATACCAACTTCCTTCCATAATTCTCAACTGCCTTGGAACTCATTCACTAGCAACTTTAATTGTGAGCAACTTTTCTTCAGTTGCTCTCTCCTGGCCAAAGCAAAAATCTAGGTATAGCTTTGCTCTAGTATTACAGAACATCACCTCTAACACTTTCAGCCACCTCTATGCTACAGGCTCTCTGCTGCCATGGCTATAATTAAAAAAAAACCCTGTAGTAATGCTAAGGGGCTTTCCTGACATTATTAAGGTGCCTGACATAGAGCACAGTAAAGCTTTCTTCTCTTCACATGGCTAAGGTGCTTTGCCATGAGACAAACATGTCAGGTAGGGGTGTGATTTTATTTTCATGTCTTCTTCCTCCACACAAACCAACTCAGCATCTCTGGCAAAACTATACATTGCCCAGTTCAAACAGGTCAGAAGTGAGTTCTTTACTGCCTCCCAAACTGTCTTCTACATATCCTAGACTTCTAGTGGCCTCCCTACAAGAGAGGCTAGTTAAGCTCAGAAGTACCAAGAAGTCATCAAGTTTTTTTCCTTCTGTAAATAAGAAAGCAGGAACTATACACAAATGGGGATCAAGAGTGTCCTCCACTGCCACAGAATCAAATAGAGTCTTCTCAAATTCAACAAAGTTTCTAATCAAGCTTAAAGAGCATAAAATCAAAAGCTACAAAAATTCATTCCAAAGTACACTGAAGTGTGTGCAGGTCTCCTCTCACTTTTGCCGTGTCACATTGGCTGTGTGAAATTTACCTGCACAGTAAGGAGAAACTTATAAACTGAAACTCTTTGGCAGCCTTATCTCTCATGGGTGTTGGCTATGGCAACTTGTGCCCATTAGACAACGAATGTTGTGTTGCAGACACTCAGGGATGTACCAGCCCGTTTTATAAGGCAGCCAGACAATGTAGTAGCCATAAAAACTTATGCTTAAATGCAGCTTTTACCAGAGAGGCTTCAAGCATTTTATTAATTTGGGTAACTTCCCTGTTTTATCTGTGGAGGAAAGAGAAGCCTGTTTACCAGTAAGTCCAAGGGTTCATGACGGCACTCAGAAACCACCATTTCTGCCACAGGAAAAACACCACAAAGTGAGGTCCCACTAACACCTTATAAGCACAAAAAAAAAAAAAAAGAAAAACACAGGTAACAACTGAGACCTGCAACTTCTACCATTCATCAAATACTACACAAGAAAAAAGGCCCAGTAATCTTTCTCCACCCAGTCTGAACAACTAAAAGAAACAATCCAAATATGTAGGAGAAATTGGAAACCTCCTCACTAAACAAAATATCCAGTAACTAAGAATCAGACTCCCTTTGTATATTAAGTGTAGGCAAACAAACAGAAAGAAAATAAGTGCAATTTTCGAAGGCACTGTTGTATTCTGACAAAACAGCAATTTAGTACCGATCTGAAACCATGCACCATCATTTGCCGTAGTGTGCTGTATTATATGTTGTAAACACGGCAAAGCTTTAGTAATACCAGACTTGACCACTGGCCCATACTAGACCTTGCTCCACCCTGTGAAATCTGCGCTGAGAAGTGGGGCAAGACTGACAAGTTTTATTGTGAAACTTAACAGGTTTGTGGATTAGCAAAGCTACCATATTGAAAGCTGCAAATCCCTCCTCGGTCATGTCTCTGCAGAACAGGGCTCATTCCTCAATTAAAATCTTAATAATAAAGTTACCAAAACGCCACACAAGATCTACCAGCTTCTGCCTACTTTACAACATTATCATAGAATATGGGATCAAATGTTTTAAGAGTTTATATTTTTCTTCATTCACAAGCAAAACTCGATAAACTTTTGATGTTTACTTATGCTGGTTTTTTTCAAGGTTCCCCTGAGCTTTACCATAGTGAGAGATTTTGTAGAAGTGAAGGCACCTTATTTAAACAGACTTATTTCGGACTGAAAATGCCTCGACTTTTGGGAGAAAACTGGCTAGCCTGACAACTGGTTGCTGGAGAAAAACTACGAGAAAGGCAATTCAGGGCGAGGACATCACGCTGAGGCACACATATATGAGGGCAGCAGCTCCCCCCCGGCTCAGGACGGCACCGGGATTGACTCGGGCC
>NW_008236509.1:4989103-5018005 GCF_000691975.1 Corvus brachyrhynchos | reverse complement strand
CCGCGGGCAGGCACCGGTACCAACAAGGCCCCAACAATGCAGCGGGAGGAGATAAAGGCAGCCCCGTTCGGGGTCCGGTACTAGAGGATTACAGCTGGCATGGCACATCCATCCTCTGGTAACAAGGACAGCGAGCCATGCCGTCCTTCTGCCTCAGGGACACAAAAGCGTTTCACACTACTGTTCCCAAAGCAGCAGAGACTGCAGCACAAGCTCTTCTCAAAACCGGTTTGCTTTTAAAGAACTGTTTCCTTCCCACACAAAACACTGCCGTGATACCTGGCTTTTATACAACTCATACATCTCAACCAAACCTGTGCCCATCTGGGTCCTCTTCTCCTAACCACCTTAAAAAAGAGTACTAAACAAAACTGAAACCCTATCTGTCCTTGTCATTAGTTCCCTGCATCACCCAAGTGTTTTTTTAGTGCTTTCTTTTGGATGCTTCTAATCTGCAGCCACCACGAGGAATAAGCCTGCTGCATTAGCTTGGCTCACTCATGCACCATGCTCCACGCAATCACCAAATCTCACTGGGGACGTCACAGCAGCACTTGGATAACCAGCTGGGACCTGTCACTGTTGGCCCACTCTGGTCCAGACCCCATAACATGTTCTGAGCCAGCAGACCTGGCTGAAGAAAGCACTGCAAAGGCACCGAATCTTGTCCTGGTGCACACTCACACCACCTATTTTACATGTCTCATTTGGATGCTCTGAACTTGCCTGGGGAGTTGCCTGCCCAGCTGCACTGCCAGCACAGCCTGAGTCACACCCAGGCAGGTGTCTCTGCAGCCCAACCTAAACTGCACAAACACCCGCAGAGCCCACTACAGACCTTTGTAAAGGCAGGCAGGTACCCTTCTGTCCATTCTGTGTATAAATGACAGAGAAGCACAAAAAGTGGTCAGTGGCTGACAACCTGCCTCTGCCACAGCAGGGAAATGGGATGAACAACACCAACATGTATACACAGAGCTCCGCCAACTTCCCTAAAGCCAGGAGTAGATTTGCAGTGGAAACTGAGCCCTTAATCCAAAGTAAAAGCAACTGTGCAAGGGTGTCACATGGCCTGGTAGCAATTACTTCAAGTTCCTGCAATTGCATATGAAAAATTCTAAATACCTGCAAATATATGGTAAGGCAAACAGGTCAGGGATGAGGCAGGCCTGCTTCCAGCGGACACACAGTGAAGAGACAGTGTTCATAGCAACCCTGGCCTGGCACTGGTGCTCTGATCATGTGCAGGTCAGTCAGAAGTTGAGGAGCTCATACCTTGCACTTTGCCTTCCAAGGACTCCCTGTAACAACACTGACATCCCAGAGGGCACCCCATGCCAGGCTGAGGTCCATGCTAATCACACCTTCCTTGAGCTGACAGAAGTGGGGGGGGAAAAAGCAAAAGTCTTTGCTTAAAAATAGTAATTTGGTGAAAATTAAAAATCAGGCATGCAAATAGTGGAGACCTGAAGATTTAAAATCATCTCTGCCCAAGAAAGTACAGTGCACAGTGAGGACCCTAGAAATATAGATCCTCTAGCCACCACCATCTCCATTGCCTACATTTCTCCTCATCATTTTTCAACTTTTAACTCCCTTCTAAATGTGTTAACATTATTTTATGTAGTTGCAAAAAATGTTATTTTCTTGCATTTAGGAATCCGGTTCCTGATGCACTGATTTTATATTAACGTCATCACTTACCAGTGCAAAAGTAAGGTCATTTTAATAACAGGCTATGTGCTTGTCCTGTTGTGAGACATATGAAGTTCTCAAAGTTGAATCTACCAACATATGCTAAAACTTTGCCATATAAATACAGACACATATGGTTTTCTTTTGTCTTCCCCAGCTGATCTTGGCAGGGATATGCTGTTGTCAAAGCCATATTGTTCTTAGAAATGTCAGGGTCAAAGACACCGTGCATTCATGTCATTCTCTGTGCCTGTGCTTAAGGATAGCAGTGGAGGACCAGCAACCAGAATAGAAGGGGAAAATATTTAAAGGAGTTCTCTCAACTTACTTCAACAAAACAGATCCAAACCGATCCCCATAAGAAAAAGTGACCTTTTTCTTCTACTACTGGCAAAGAAAAATAACAAAGTAATTATACTCACTCTGCAAATAGTCTCACTTCACTAACCAAAGATAATGGGAGCAGAAATGGCCCTCAGTGCCTGCTTGGATTTTGGAAGACAAATAGTAGCATGGAGGTTACTTTGTACAGCAGCAGTGGCACCCTATAATGCCCACAGAAGTTCTCTGGACAAAAGGACAAAAGATCCCTAGTAAAAGCAGAATAGCAGAGCTTTTATTTTCTTCATGCTTTGAACACTGGAATAGTCCAGCTTTTCCTCTCAATCCTTGCCTGATTTCAATCTTTCTGTTTCTTTTACTAGCTTTACTTCAGATGTTTTATCCTTAGTGCAGCTCTCTGAAGTCTCCATATTTGAAACTCCTGTCCTAGGAGCAATCCACTTCCCCTTTTTATTCAGTCAATACTGCTTTGCTGCTTCCAGTTGGTCTGTAACTCAACCTGGCAAATTAATACTTTCCTTAGTTTTTCAACCTCTGCCTCTCCCTTGCTCGTACTGATGGATCACTGCTCTCTCCTCTCCATCAGCAACTCGCATTTCTCTCACTTTCTTCTTAGGCAGACACCTATTAGCAGGTATTTATTGGGTTTATTTTCCTTGATAAATAAAACCCTTAAATTTTCTGCGAATCTGGCTTATTTATGTAACAAAGATCTACAGGCTAAGATGTTTTAAGCTGAAAAAATATGGCCATATTTTACTAAATTATCTATTTAGCTAAAAATTATACCATGGACTTTGAAATTATCATAGTTTAAAAATCTAGTCTGAAGCAATCCTTAATAGCACAAATTCCAAGAAGCACCCTCCAAAATACAGCATAAGGCAGCAATTAGCTTATTTAATAAAAAAAATAACTGCAAAAGAGAGAAAAATCCTGAGGTGTGCTGTAAACCAGGTGAAGAAGATGAGGGTCAAACAATCAAGTGAATTAAAAAAATAGATAAAAATAGCTCATTTTGGTTGAGCTGAGGAGAAACTATTGTTGTGGTTTGACTCTGGCTAAGTGCCAGGCACCCACAAAAAAACCCATGTACTTATTTTCCTCTGCTATAGCTGAGCAGAGGAGGGGGAATTGAAAACTTTATTTTCATGAGTTAAGGATTATTGAAAAAAAAACTTCAAGGCAAAACAAGTTCAAAACTTAAACAGTATAAAGAAGATTTATTATTGACAGAATTAAAAGTAAAAAGGGTAATGAGAACCAAAGCAAACCTTCAGAACACTTTTCTTTCCCCCCCTCTTTCCACTGACCACACAAGGAAACAAAACATGGGATATTGGTTCGTATTTCACTTCTGAAAAAAATCTTTCTTCAGTATGCTTAAGGAAAAGAGTTTCTTCTGCTGTGCCATGGGATCCTTCCCACAGGAGATAGTTCTCTGTGAACTTTTCTAGCGTGGTTTTAACTTCCACAAGCAGCAGTTCCGACCGAACCTGCTGCAGTGTGAGTCCCTCCTATGGGTCAAGCAGTCTTCCCACAACTGCCTACCGTGGGTCATTTTAGTTCATGGGGTTTAGTCTTTTATGGATGAGCTGTTCTAGTCTGGAAGCGAAGGCTCTCTGCTTTTATCTCTAAAAGCAAGGGTCATCTCTCTGTTCGAGTTCCTCAGCATCCACACACTCCAGAGTGAGTATTCGTCTTCACAGGCTGCACATGGATCTCTGCATCCCCCCATGCACTTATGAGTTACAGGGAAACAGTTTGCTGTATCATAGTCCTCACCACAGCTTGCAGGAGAATCTCAGCTCTGGTGCTTGGAGCACCTCCTCCCTCTCCTTCTTCTCACTGACCTCGGTGCCGGCATGTTGGTTCTCCTCACATGTCCTCACTTTCCCTTTTTCTTTGACTTGGAAGAAAGTCAGTGTCTGTAAGTTGCAATTGAGAGGTTGATCTCGTTTGGGCTCCACATCGGGGAATTGCTTGCCGTATCTCTCGCTGCTGGCCACGTGGTCCCTGCCAGCACCACCTGGCCAGCCCCGGCTGCATGGTCCTCACCAGCACCACGTGGGCGGCTCCAGCCTTGGGAGGGGCCTGGCTGTGTGGTCCCGCCCTCGGGAAGGGCCCCGGCCGCATGGCCCCTGGCAGGATGGGCCCCAGCAGCTACCTCAGCACCCCTCGGGAGAAGAAAAAGAATTTCCCACCGTTTTCCTGTCTTAAATACTGTCATCACAAAGGTGTTACCAACTTCTCTAACTGGGCTACTAACCTGCCCATAGTCAGAGCCTTCAACAATTGGCTCTTTGCTGGACATAGAAGGTTCAAGCAGCTTTTCTCCCACCCCCACAAAAAAACAGGCTGTGTTAAACTAACACAACTATTCTCTTTTCTTCTTCAGGGAAAATGGAAAGCTCCATAAACTGATCTATCACTGCATAAGACCTTCAGGATTTAGTGCCTAATGTATAGGCACATGGTTTTGAAACTTTTGTGAGACATTTGGTGAAAAGGCATTAGGAAAGCTTGAGAGATATAGGGGAAAAATACAAAAGTATGGACATCGGATTTTTTCTTCTATTGCCACAACATGTCCAGCAACATAACCGCTTCTGACAAAAATCCCACTTCAGAGACATGAATTCACTTGGATTTAACGGGAGTTTGATGTGGAAGAATATGCAGATTAAGATGTGAAGCACAGACACAAAAATAAATACAATGTGAAGGTTGACTGGAGCAGCAGAACTCCTTGATGAATTCTGAGCTGTGCCATGAGACGATGGTAGGTGAATGGGAATGTAAAGATCATAGTAATGATAAAAACTTTGTTTTGCTTTAAGAATTTATTAGACTTCACAGAAAAAATGGGATTTGCATGGAGATTTTAATTGATAAATTGGGGTAAAAATGCAGTCAGTGTGTTAGTCCTGCAAGGTGAGCTGTTTCATCCCCGGTTTCCATCACCACTGGTTTTGCACATCCAAATTATCCTCCATCAGAAATGCTAATGTGGCAGGATGTGCCCCAAGGGCTGTTCCCCTCCCTGAGGATTGCCCAAACCCAGTTTAGTATGCATATGTAAATGCAGAAATGTATACAGTTTAGAGCAGCTTTAAATTTTATCTCTGTCTAGTGATAAAAATAAGGTTTGCACTCCAGTAGGCTAGAAATGGACCTGAAGAATTCATCCAAAGCTTACTGTGAAGAAGCATCATGTGCAAGAGCTGCTGCTGCTATTATTTAGCCCCATACTGCTGGGAAATTCAATTAACACTTGAATTCCAGTTACACGGTGTGCTGCGTTTGGCTGGTTGCTGGCTGGGGTTAAACGACGACACAAGGAAATTACAGTTATGCTGGAGAATGTGACATAGAGCTGCTGTGTGTGGAAAAAGAACAGTCTGGAATATCTGCACTGCCAAAGCAAGTTCTCTTTGTCCTGGGTTGCAGTGTATTCTATTGCCATCCTCATGTTGAAACCAGGTGGGGCAGTGTTTCCTTGCCTCCTTCCTCCGGACTATCTTCTGTTAATGAGCCCATCAACGCCTGGTCTCATGACTCATCATCCCATTGTGAGATGCTCCACCCAGAAGGAGAAACCAAGCATTCTATCCTGGATATAATCTGAGATTCCGAACACCACAGACACCCTTTTCACTAGTTTCCCAGAGGAAAGGAGCTACATAGCCACCACGGGACCTTCCAAGGAAGAGCAACCCCTTTCTACAGGATCACTGCTTCGACAGAACCACATCCATCACTTCCGGAGGACTCCAGCCACCATTTTATCCGACTGCCACCACCACCCTGACTAACAGGGTGTCAGGTTGTATCCTGACTCTGTCAATTTAATCCAGTGTTTTCTGCCTTTATCTTCTTGATTTCCCTATTAAATTGTTATTCTGACTTGGCGCCTCCTACTGGTTTGTTTTCAAACTAGTACATCTTTAAAATGGAAGTATACTTCTTCCCACAAAAAAAGTCTGAAACTTTTACTCAGTTGAAGTAGAACTGGAAGTCACTTCAGGAAATAAGTGACAAATGAAAGGCTCAGCCAAGCTCAAAACTTTGTTAAAAAAATGAAGGTAAAGATCCAAACCTTGGTATAGCAGAAATACAGAAACAATTTAAAACTTCAGAAAAATGACTGGAAAAAAACCCTGGTTTGGTAGGGTCAAAAGTTTGCCCAGAAAATTTTTTTCTCAGTATCTACTTTACACCTCTGTAAAACAAGAAAAACTAATGAGGACAAGCAATACCACTAAGATCCATAGTTTAGAAACAACACATGGAGAGTCAAGGAAAAAATATACAAGTTAACTATTAAATGGAAACCTGAGAGAAAATTAATTTTTAAATAGCTTATAGTTAAATATTACTTTTCTATGTAAACCATACTTAACTTCCAATGGTACAGTGTCTTTACCACTATTCCTGTATATGCATTACCTAGATGGTCCAGAGCATAACTTATTTTGCAGTCTGGTCCAGTGATTATATCCTTGTTTGATTATTCCAAAAGATGCCTCTGAAATGCAGTGAGCTGGGCTGCAAGTAGAAATGAGATGTACCCTAGCTAAAAGAGAATGACTGCAGGCAGTTTATTCCAACACCTTCTGTAAATTGGATAGAGCAAAGACAAAAGAGAGTGTTATAAATGAAGTCTGTAATTCATGCTGTTATGTATAAAAATGAACTGTAATAAAACTATACAGAGCCAGAGTTTCAAACCCCCCCACCAGCCTGGCTGAGAGGAAAATTTTACAACACTGGAGCAGTTGAAAAGGAAGTTCTTTCGGCACAGAAGTAATCAATAGGTGAGGATTCCACCCCAGGTGGGGTTGGATCTTATCACCAGGACATTAACACTGTGATGACTTGATCACTATATTCTGATATCTACATCTCAGCCGATAAGGAATTGGACATTCTGGGAACTCCATTGAGGGTTCCAAGAATCGAAGACAGACAAATTCATCACCGAAGATGGGCAATTCATCACATCTAGAAGACCCTTTGTTCAGCCTTGCACTGTGAAAGAAGAACTTCATGAATATGTTAAAGGACAAGAAGAATGGACTGGACTTGAACACTCCCCAAAAATCATATAAAAATAACCCGGACAAGGCAGCTGGTGTGAACCTGGGAGGTCTGATGCAATAGAGGTCAGACCTATGCATGTTCACCCAGCTCCGATCCCAGGCTCGGTGCTGCTTTTCTCGATCTTGGCTTTTGAGACCGATATTTCGGCCGCATAATAAATTTTATTTCTTTATTAATTTTGATTGGGCTATCTCGTTTATCACAAGAGGACAGCTCACAAAAGTGTGTGTGGAGAGTTGTTATTTTTATTATTTTGTTCTTTTGTTTGTTTGTTTGGGTTTTTTCAGCCTAGATTCTGCTGTCCAGAATTCATTCTGGAGTTTCTCCAGTATTATGTGTTCTCCTTGAAAAAAGAGGGACACCATAATAGCATCATAACAAATTAATTTTATGTTATCACTCTAACCCAGTCATCAGCTGAAAATAGGTAACTCTACAGGAATGAAAAAGCAATTTAGGATAAAATTACTGGAAATTAAATTCAGGGTTTAGTCCAATATTCATGTCAGTTTGTATTCTAGCTAGAAAGCTGTTGTAATAAAAGAACAGGCTTTAGTTAATATTTTGCAACTTTTAGAGGCATTGCACTGTAAGTAGACAGTACAAAACATCTCTGTCTTACTATGTGAAAGTAGGCATAAGGCAGAAATCATCAAGTACCTGTTTCTTGGGCATCTTCCCCTGCTTCCCACACCCACCCAACCCAGAGCAGCAATGGGCAGCCTCATCATAGAATGGTTTGGGTGGGAAGGGTCCTCATCTCATTCCAACCCCCTGCCATGGGCAGGGATACCTTCCACTAGACCCAGTTGCTCCAAGCTCCATCCAACCTGGCCTTGAACCCTTCCAGGGTTGAGGCAGCCACAGCTTCTCTGGGCAACCTGTGACAGTGACTCATCCCTCCCCTGGTCAGAATCTGAGCTTCCCCCACTTAGAGAGGAAACCCCTACCCACCGCAAACTGCAGGCCTTTGGCAGAACACCCCAATGGGGCAGACACTGTGCACCTCTCCCCTCTGTCTGACCACTTGCCTCTGGGTTTAGCACATCACTTTTTGAGCATCACTTCACTTTGTAGGCACTTTGCAGTAATTCAACATATTTTTAAGTTAGACAGAGCTAATGAACCCCCCCTCATTTGAAAAAAATTGGAATGATTGGTGCTAAAATGCAGATAATTTTTCTTCTATAGAATATTCATTAGAAGCACAGAACAATCAAGATTTTCTACAGACATTCTAGAGGGAAATACTTTAAACATTAAGACAAATCAAAGGGTAACCAAAATGAAATCGGCTCATGACCGGGGCAGTTTATATATGCTGAGCATGTACTTCACAAGAAAGGAGTTACAAAGAAGTGTGTGGAATTTAGTGAAGTCAGAGCCACTAAGACCACTAAGGAAACAATTATAATGTAAGAATTTGGTGATGAACAATTTTCAGTGTAGTGATAACAAATTGTTTCTTTTTAATATTGTTATAAATGAAATTGGTAATTCGTGCTTGTGTACATAAATGTATATATTAATTGTACAAATAAAAATGCCTAAGCCCAAACCCCAGGCCGGGGACGGAGAAAATTTCTCAAGCCTTGGCAGCAGCAGAGAAGACAACACAGCCAGGAACTAATCAGCATAAAAAAAGTCTGTCTCTGGGTAGAGGTAGACCTTATCTGGAGCCATTAACACCACAGCTGGGTGATGATCTGGACGATGATGAAACTGATTAACGTCTCCGAGTCGTTGGAGTATCCCATTCCGTGAACTAAGAATAACTGTTCCAGGAATCGGAGATGGACCATTCATCATCTGTAGGTACAAAAATGCTGTTAGCAAGGATTTTCTTGTTATTTTTCTAAGTCCGTGAGAGACTTTTCTCTCTCACAGAAGAGGTAGCAGGGAATGTAAACAACCAAGCCACCTGCAACCTTGGAAAGTCTTGTTTATGGTATAGTAGAAAATATTTTGATAATGGATGTTTTAGGATTTTGGCCAATCACCCCCAAGGGGTGGCTGGTCTGTTGTCCAATTAGACTATGAAGAAAAAAGTCTATAAAAGAGTTTGTAAAATAATTAAATCAATCAATCTTGCTGCACAATTCCTGCCTGCTGGATCTTCTCCTCCTCCTCCTCCCTATGGCTGTGGGACACGGTGATACACCGTAGGAACCAGGCCTGCGGTAATAATCATCCAAGATGGACAATTCATCAGATCCAGGAAATGCTTTGTGCAGTCCAACTTCGGGACAAGAAAACATCATGAATATGCTAAATTGCGAGAAGAATAGAATTAATTCGGACTCTGCCCAAGAACTGTATAAGAAGGAACCAGCCGAAGCGACATTCGACATTCGTGAACTTGGGGATCTGACGTGATAGAGGTCAGATCTTTGTCCACCCAGCACTGATCCCGGGCTCGGGGCTGACCTTTTTCCAATTGTGGCTTTCTGTGTGACCGATCTTTCGGCCGCGGAATAAAATCTGTTTCTTTATTAAATTTAATTTGGCTGAATTTCTTTACCTCAATATCATGATGAAGACCATGGGGATGCACACCTCCTAAGTTTTGAGTACAGTTTTCTATTAGTATAAATTAGCACACTAACATCCTGGATGAAATGCGCTGATTTAAATCATGTTCCACATATGCCAGATAGCTTTTTTTGGTACATTTTTTGAAATCACTAGGTCACTGCATGAAATTGATTTCTTCCTGTACATGGAGCCTTAAAGATGAACACAAGCGTTGTGTTTGCTTTGTTTTAGTACATGATTCCTCAGCACTAACACTTTATGTTGTTCTTTGTCTCTCAAATGCTGCAGTGGAGCAAATTTTTTTATTTTTATTCATAATTTGAAGGAGTATAAACACTACTAATCTATGGGTGTCACAGTTTCAGTAGGACTGACTTTAAATTGTACTTTTGAAAAGCTCTTATAATTAAAAGGCAACTGACTCAATGGGCTTTGGCAGAGTCCTTATTACTGGAGAGAGGAATCCCAGCGTTATTTTAACCAGTTTGTATCTAAGGAGGAAGAAGGGAAGCACATTAACTGATTAGGATTTATCATCAAGTTGATCTATCAGATACCAAGTGTTAGGGTTTAGGATTTTTCCTTTTGTTTCTTTCTCTCATGGAATTTTGTCCCATCTGTCGCTAAGAAACAATAATGACCAAAGCTTAAGAGAAACAAAAGAAGTTGCCATGCTCAGTGGAGGAGGGCAGCTGGCTGCACTTCTCTTATCTGAGGGGTTTGCCTTGGAGGGGCAGAGATACCATGAGATTTGGGCTGGGGGTAGGGGTTGGGCTCAGCTCCTAGCTCTCTCGTTGTCGGCTTCGGAGAACAGTCGAGCTGCTGCTTGGAGGGGGAATTCACTGCTGTCACCAGAGCCCAGCCCAGTCCAGTTCCCCTGCCATGGGTGAGCCTTTGCTCGTGAGAGCAGCCACTGAACTGGGACCTTATTAACACCCTATCTCACTAAAAAAGGGACTTTCACCATCTGCTGGGGTGCCTCAGGGGAAACCCTAAGACCCTGAGCCCCTTCCCCCTCCCAGGGAGCCTCTCTCTGCTGTGTCCTGGAGCCAGGCTGCCATTGCCCCGCCCCACAGTGTCTCTGCTACTGCTCCAGGTGTTTTGCTACACTATAGCTCTGCACCTGGTGCCTGCCCAGACACCCTGAGGCTCCAGCTACAGCTGCTGAGTTTCTGATACATCTCATTTACCACTCCGGGATTTTGCTCATCCCTGCCATTCCAGCTGCTGCTCTGAGGTTCCTGCTAGAGCCCATTTTGCCATCTGGAGGGGCACCGGGACCAGCTGCCCCTGTGGGTTTGTAGATGAAGCCCCTTTCCTATCTCTCTCGCCTGCCTGCCTGCCCACCATCACCAGAGAGGCGGCCGAGCTTGCGCCACAGCGCCCCCTGCAGGCGCGGGGGAATCATCGCTCCCGCCCTGCCCGGCCGGGAGCCACCAGCGCCCCTGCCGGCTGTGAGCAGAACTGCACCCAAGGGGAAAGGGCCTGACAGCCGACAGAAGGTTGTTACTGGGCTTCTGGTTTTGTTTGTTGTTGCTGCCGGTGGTGTTGTTTGTTTGTCTTGTTATACATATATATATATGCACTAGTAAAGAACTGCTACTCCTTTTCCCATATCTTTGCCTGAAAGCCCTGTAATTTCAAAGTTATAGTAATTTGGGAGGAAGGGGGTCACATTTTCCATTCCAAGGGAGGTTCCTGCCTTCCTCGGCAGACACCTGTCTTTCAAACTGAGACACCCAGCTAACTTCAAAATTTGGAGCATAAGCATAAGCTAATAATTTGGGGCCAATTTATCCTATTTCAGCACTGACTGTTTTTTATCCTTGTCTTTTTTTCTTACTGATAGGTCATTTCCCATAATTTCTCTCTGGCTTGCAATGCAGAAAGGTTCAAGTTTTGTTCTGTAAAACACAGTACGTATTTACAGTGCTGATTCAAGAACTGACACATGCGTGCACTGATGCCCTCCGAGGGGACCAGGCACTTTGGAAGATACTGGAGAGGGGAGAAAACATACCAGAACCTGATAAATTACTACAGGGCATAAAAGTGCAAGTAAAAACTTTGGGGGACTACTAGGACAAGGCAACAAACCTATTTAGCAATGCTTAATAGAAGATAGAACCATCTCAGTTCTTACGTGACTGCAATCTTTTATCATGATGATCCTTTTCTTTTTCCTTACCTAGTTGCATTCTTCTTGTCCAATTAGAATTACTCTTGCTATGTCATTTGAGAACATCCCACATTTATCTAAAGCTTTTGCTGTACCTTATTAAAATGCAGTGTGATCCAAGTCTAACATCACCAGCAGCTCAGACATGTTGTACACATTGATGTTGTCTACCTGGATGTCAGGAAAGCCTTTGACACCTTCTCCCACGGGATTCTCCTGGAAAAGATGGCAGCCCACGGCTTGGGCAGGTGCACTCTTTGCTGGGTTCAGAACTGGCTGGATGGCCAGGCCCAGAAACTGGTGGTGAATGGTGCCACATCCAGCTGGCAGCCAGACACCAGTGGTGTCCCCCAGGGATCAGTGTTGGGGACAGTTCTGTTTAATATCTTTATTGATGATCTGGGTGATGGAATTGAGTCTGCCATTAGCAAACTCACAGATGACACCACGTTGGGTCAGTGTGGATCTGCTGGAGGGCAGGAAGGCCCTGAAGAGGGACCTGGACAGGCTGGATCAATGGGCCAAGGTCAGTGGCATGAGGTTCAACAAGACCAAAGTGCTGGGTCCTGTACTTTGGCCACAATAACCCCCTGTAGCGCTACAGGCTGGGGGCAGAGTGACTGGGAAGTGGCCCAGCAGAAAAGGATCTGAGGGTGCTGGTCAACAGCGACTGAACATGAGCCAGCATGGGCCCAGGTGGCCAAGAAGGCCAATGGCATCTTGGTGTCTATCAGAAATAGTGTGGCCAGCAGGACCGGGACAGCGGTTCTTCCCCTGTACCTTGAGTCCTGTGTCCAGTTTTGGGCCCCTTAATTCAGGAACATGGAGGTGCTGGAGCGGGTCTAGAGGACAACAAAGCTCCTGAAGGGTCTGGAGTGCATGACTTACAAGGAGGGGCTGAGGGAGCTGCAGTTGTTTAGCCTGGAGGAGGCTCAGGGGTGACCTTAATGCTCTTGGCAACTCCCTGAAAGGAGGTTGTAGCCAGCTGAGTGTCAGTCGCTTCTCCCAGGCAACAAGAGGGCACAGTCTTAAGATGTGCATGGGGAGGTTCAGGTTGGACATCAGGAAGAATTTCTTCACAGAAGGGGTGACTGAGCATTGGAATGGGCTGCCCAGGGAGATGGTAGAGTCACCGTGCCTGGAGGTGTTTAAGACTGGACGTGGCACTCAGTGCCATGGTCTGGTTGAGAAGGTGGTGTTTGGTCATAGGTCGGACTCAACCTCAGAGGTCTTTTCAAGCCTAACTGTTTCTGTGATTCTGTAATACTTTCATGAAGCAGCAAGACAAATACGACTTCTTAGGTACTCCATATTTATCATGGAGATGACTGAAAAAAATCATGGCTACTGCAGGCTCTCAGCTTCAGTAAGGTTACAGTCAGGCACCTGCCAAAAAAAGAACAAATTTTAATATACCAAGAGTTTTGCATCTCAAGCTGTTTGCTCATGCTGAGGGACAGCTCAATTTTGTACTTCTTGAAGGAAAAAAAGAAAATTAATTTCCTCAAATAAAATCACACAGAAAACTGCAAAAACACATATTTAATTTTCTTCTACTGTATTTTTTTTCCACTTAACAGAAACATTTATCTTTCTGATGCCAGCCACAAAAACTACAATTTAGCAATAGATTGAGGCCTTCTACAGACAAACTATTTGTTCTGGTTTTGCAAAATACAATAGAATCCCAATTCTTAGAGTATTAGGGGAGGTTGTGGACTGCTCTAAAAACCCTCTATGAGGATTTTGCAGAAAAATCCTCAAATACTCATCAAAATTAATACTTGCTTTAGTTTCATTGTATATCTATTACGTGTGATGATCAATGCCTAAGGTACACAGTGCAGGTCCACAACAATCCAATTTAGCATTCTGCAAAAAGGAAAAAAGTCTAAAAATGCCTGAGCCTCGCATGGCTCTCAATGTCCTTTACGTGTGTATTTTAATTACTCTTTCTGACACTGCTTGGCTGCTCTGACCCTCATTTTCCATATTTTTGTAATGTCAGGGGAAGGCAAAGTAGGCCACTGTATTTCACTGTCATTTACAAGAATGGAAGGTACAACATGCTCAGTAAACAGTGGCCATTTTCAAACCCTAATTCAAACCCAGGACTTCTATAGGCTACTGTAATGCCAGGAATGCAATAAATTACTGACTTTTGCCTTTTACTTACAGCCACTTGAAGTAGGTGGAAGGCCTGATTGACTTATTCCCCTGCTGTTAGCCATCTAGTCTCCTGCGTTGATTAGATTTTATTCAGACAATGCTACTGTACTGCTCAGGAAGAGAAGCAGAGCTACGATTAGATAAGAACCAGGTACAGGTGATTTTACTTACTTTTGGAATTACATGACTCAGTCGTGCATTGTTCAGGAAGATGACTTTTTAAAGGGGTTGAAAGAGAGGTGTTAGGTTGTTTTAATTTTCTCCCCTCTACAGATCTATCTTCTAGAAACCCAGGGAGAAATCAGAAAGAAACATGAAAGAACGTATGTCTGAGTGTCTAAAACAAGTTATGATGGAAAAAAGAATCAGTAACTTCACACAAAACCCTAAGTAACACTTAGAGCCATGTTTGCATTCTATACTACCAAATGAGATCAACCAGACAGGAAAAAAAAATACTCTATTTAAAAAAGTGTGGGAAGGGAGGGGGACATGGCATGGAAGTTTACTCTAGATGGAGAAAACAACTGTTTCGATATCACTGTTTCTCCACAGGGCACAATTTCCACGTAAGGCTTTAAAAGATTGAACACAGACATCCAGCAATATTGGAACATATACATCTTACTCCAGCTTTTGTATTAACACAAGCCATTCTTTAGACAAGATTTATCAATACATCAAATGATACAATTAAACAGATATCAAAGTCATACAAAGATTTGAGGATTGCTCAGTTTGGAATTAATAGATGCACTTTCTTAAGCCTTTCAATGTGTGACAAGGCTTTTTTTTTTTTTTTTTTTGAGGAGTGGGAAAGAAACTATTAGCACGTGTCTGTGCAGACTTATTTTAAACCTTTTGTTACCAATAAAATGCCCAATTTACTCACCCCTACCCCCAAAAATCCCAAAGAACCACACAACAAAAGCCAACAAAGGTGAGGGATACAGAGCTTGTTTTACTTTTCATCATTTTGTCACTCGAAACCTGACGTGCCTCTAAAGCAACAGGAAACAGTAACAAATCAAAACATCAAATTAATTCTAACTTAATTTTGAAGTGCAGTTTTATTGTTTGTTTGTTTTTATTATTAGAACTAGCAATCAATTTTATCCTGAGGCTCACTTCTGAATCTCAGATGTCTTTTGTTGAGTGTGCCATCTTAAACTCTCCAGACTAGGGACAATTTCTCTGTAAAAGTGAACACTGCAACCTAGACTTTGCCCTGAAATCAGGATTTTAGAAGACAAAGAATCACAGAAACTCAAACTGCTTTGTACTCCCGATTTCCCTGTAATTCCAATGTTTACCTACCAACCATGTCTCACCCCTTCCTTGTATCAATTCAATTCCAACTTTGCTTTTTGACTTACTTCAATGTCATAAGACAGGTCATGGAAACTATTTGTTTTTTAAATAAAACTGAAAATGTGTTTTTATTTCCAGTTCAAGTGTTATCAATCATCTACATCAAATATTCACATAATATTTCTGCATGCATTTTCGATTCACAATCCAGCCTACTTAAATTAAAAAAAAAAAATCAACAAAACCCCAACTGATTTTACATTTAAAACTGAAGCATTTTCTCCTATGTTAATCTCAATTCATAACTCCAGAAACATTTTATTAACAACCTTACAAGTTATCATTTGAAGGACTTACAGAAATTCAGTATCTCATTACTTAAGATACTTGATTCAAACAACTAAAAGATAGTATTTGACTCAGAATAATATGCATTGAGTTTATGTAGCTTTCTTCCAAAAAATGCAGGAAGTTCAAACTATTATAGATACCTTATAGCACTCTGTTTTTCTCCGGCAAATCACAAAACACTGGGTAGAAAATGGAAGATTCAAAAGCAACCAGAAGACAAACTAATCACAGATTTAAAGTTTCTCTCTTCGGATGCCCACACACATGCGGGTGTTTACGTTACGCCCTCGAGACTATAAACAGCCAATTAAAGCAGTCTGAAACCTGTACTCAAAATGGAAAGTCAGAAGAAAAACACACAAACACAGTGCATGTGAGACTGAACTTTTATTTTTCTGTTGATAAAACCCAAAGATCCCTCACAGCAGCAGCAGGTGCAGAAGTTACTTGCAGAAATCATACCTCTTCTTAATCTGTTTGTATACCCAAGTATGACAAGTGTGTATGGACTGCATATTAACACAGTACAGGCACTGCTCAGTAGTAACAGAGATCAAGTTTCTTGGAGTATTTTAATCAACCCTGTCCTTATTATGAAAGGGTTCTCATAGTATCAAAGATGATTATCAATTAGTTTTATTATTGATTTTTTTTTACTGCAATTTAAAAACATTTTATCAAATTCTACGTGTACTATTTATATGCCCAGATACACCTCTCCACATTTTGTAGTAGTTGACAAACCATAACCAAATGCTACAATTCACAATGAAAATGCTACGGCATTTAGCAGCTCTTGCTGCACTAAAGTAAATATTTCATCAGAGTAACAAAACACACCTCTTGTTCAGTAATACAAGGGATACGGTTTGTAAAATGATCATTCCTATCTTGTATCCATACCTTTCTGTAATATATATATATATATATATGGCTCTAAAACATATCTCTACTAATTAACAATTAAATTAAAACACATCCACAATTGGTCTAACTTGTGATTTTGGTCTCAATACTTTAAACATTAGCTGTTCCACAAAAATATACAGTTCAACAACATGGTTGTATCAGTAACATGAGGCCTTTTGAAAGAGGCCTATGACATAAAACCAACCATGCAATTCAGTGCTCAGTGTCATCTAACTGATAAATACTTATACTGCATTTTCAAATTACCAGTATCTTCCAAATTTCTCTTTGCAGGCTTACCATGCTTACAAACATGCAGAAAGCAATCACATTTCTCACTTGCCCATAGCAATCACATTTTTTTCTTTTTAAATAGGTCAACTGACAAAGCACAAGCTTCAAGGTGTCATTTTTAGATTACTAACCCTTTCCTTTCTTTCACATATCGCTTCATGTGAAATAAGACTAGGGATTAGCCACATAGCAATAACAGCACTTTTCAGTTTAAGCCTCTAAAAATCAAATTCCTAACAGTCAATTAGCATGTACTCATAGCTGCCATACAAGTGAACTGACACCCAGTAGACAATGAAGCTAATTCTTTAAAAGGTGAAGTTTAAAAAAACTCGACCCAAACCCAAACTACACAAGTACAGCATCAAACCTGGTAGATTCCAAAAAGTGGACCTCTGTCCAGAAATTTTCAAAACGGTACACAAAACCCATGCCACCATCAAGCATACATGAGATAAGACATTAATTGTTTATAGATGGAGATGTCCTTATTTAGCAATGGTGATGTAGTACTTCCATAGTACAAATAAGAATCCCCCAAGTCAGAAGCAGTCTGTAATAAAACCCCATACAAGTTCACATGTCACAGTAACCTGGCATATAAGACTCAGAACATTTTACTCTTATAACAGTAACAATCAGTAATTTCGGTACTAACAATTCCAGAACCAATACATTCAATATGTAAATAAGACTACAATAAAAGATACTAAAAAGACAAGAATAGTATGACAATTAAGATTAATTTCTTTTTAACAACAGAAAGTCAGGGTAACATCTGGAATTCTTTTGCACTGCATTTATATATCTTCTGTTTCTCAATAGAAAAATACATCTAGAGAGTCAATCCACAACTGCATACAGCAATCATGTTTTGCCCTTTAACTGCTTTAAAATTAGTTTAAAATAATGTAAATTACAGGAATGATTGTTGCAAATTTGTAAATGTTGGCTATTACAACATCATTACATGAGAACACCAACTGTAAATTATTTACAGGAGAGGTAATACAATTTCCAGAGTACTGAATTATAATTTAGCAGAAGTGTAAAAACAACATACTCACCAAAAACATTACAAAATCTGGTATCATTATCAGCTACATAGTAGATTGTGATTAGGTTTTGTAGTTGACATAGAATATATTCTTAAGAAAAGTGCCAAAATACTGCTACATAAGAATCTTTTTTTTTTCAAAAATCAGTCAGCAAAACCCCCCGCAGATTCTATGCTAAGTAATGTCAAAAGAAAACAGGAAAAAAAAGGATGCTGATTGTACAATTATGTCTTATTAAATGCCTTTGAAAAATCTGTAAATTCACTTTCTTGCTTAAAAGTCTGACACAAAACTTACTAAAAAAATCAATAGAAATACCACCATATATGCTTTTCCAGGGCATTTTAGGCCATTCTAAACCTACACATTCCTCCTAAACTGTGAAACACAAGGAGACTGAAAACATTCCGAAACTGGCTGAACTGCTGAGGATTGTTGTGATCAGTGGCAAAACATCCTGCTGGATGCCACTCGCTACCAGTGCAGCCCAGGACCTGTACTGTGGTCCATACGCTCGCACGTTTTCATTAACAACCCAAGGGATGGGACAGATCACACTCAGTGAACCATTCAAAGGGACCTCAGCAGGCTGGAGAAATGGGCAAACAAGAGTCCCATAAAGTTCAGGAAAGGAAAGTGCGAAGTCCTACACTGGGGGGAATAACTGCCTCCACCAGTACAGACTGGGGGACTGACCAGCTGCAAAGCAGCCTTGCAGAGAACAATAGCAAGCCATGAGCCACCACATGCCCTCGCAGCAAAGAAGCCCAACAGTCTCCTGGTCTACACTGGAAAGAGCACTGCAAAGAGCACTGCAAAAAGCACTGCCAGCAAGGGAGGGATTCTTTCACTCTGCTCACTCCTCGTGAGCTGCAACTCAAGTACTGGGTGCAGTTTTGGGCTCCCCAGTCCAATACAGAAATGGGCATATGAGAATGAATCCAGTTAAGGGCCACAAAGGTGATTAAGTGATTGGAGCATCTTACAGACAAGGAGAAGTTGAGAGAACTGGGATTGTCTCTCTCGCCTGGAGAAGAGAAGGCTCAGGTGATCTTACCAATCTGTGTAAATGCTTGAAAGGGAGGAGTAAAGGAAGAGCCCAACTCTTTCCAGTAGATCTTGTGACTGGACAAGAGGCAATGGGCGCAAGTGGAAATACCAGAAGCTCTACTTAAACATAGGAATGGATCTCCATAGTGTAAGGGAGAGCAAAACACTAGAACAGACTATCCAGAGATCTTCTGGAGTCTCCATCTTTAGAGATGTTTAAAAACCCAGTTTGTCACACTCCTGAGCAACCTGCTCTAGCAGGCCCTCCTCTGAGCTGGGCAATGGGGGATGGACTAGATATAGTCACTCCAACCTCAATTGTTCCATGATTCTATGAAAAGGACAGGGTCTTATGACAGGCATTGGATCAACTGAGTCACAAAGAAACTATAAAATGTAAAAGGAATATATATTTTCTCTTTAAGTTATTGCATACAGTGTTAATTTTGCTGCCTTCGTTTTGCCGATCTCATTTTTTCAAATCTCGACTCCATTTCTTCAAGGACTTTTGGTGTGTATCGCACAACTAATTTAACCTTTCCTTGAGCTGCCTTCAGCAGTTCTACTGCTTTTTCATGGTGTTCACCTTCAACACTCTGTAAAGTATAAACCATTTAGTATTAGTAAAGACACACTGAAAAGAGTTTTTTTCTCTTTTTTATACAATTCTATATAAACAAATATATTTATGCATTTATTTATATGTACTCTATTTTCAAGACTGCATAAGGACAATGGCACACAATTTCAGGACTTATGTTTCAGCAAACCAAGTGATGTGATGATAAAAATGCTAATTAGCATTAGCAAAAGAAGCGCAAAAATCACTTTATAAAAATAGTGCAAAAATCTTGTTTAGGTTTATGCTGAACAATTAAATTGTGCAATAATAACCTTAGTCAATTATGAAATTACACTTAAAAATAAAAAACCTCAAGAGAATACTTACTTAAAATTTAATATTGGTTTTCTTCTTTTGCATGCATTTTAAATTTAGCAATCACCCTCAATTTGGTTAGTAAGTTGCCACAGACAACTGCAAGATAGCTGCCTTCTTGATGTTACCCTGCATCACAAGGCAAAACAGTGCATACTGGGTACTTGCAATGGAGCAACTAATGTAGTGTGTTGCTTATCTTAGTGCTCCACATGTCTCTCAGTAAACACAAGACATTCAAGTTCATTTCCACTAAATTGATTAAGAATAGCCAACTCAGGAAGACCAGAATAAAAATGCTTTCCCAAAACAACTCTCGGAATTTCTTAGAATTATATTAGATCCATCTAATTACAATTTTTAAGCAATGGTTCTCAAAAACTGTATCCAAATATATATTCTGGGACAGCATATATTTTATCAGCAAAACTTATTTCTCTCAAACTTATTAAACACAATGACGGGACTACTCCAAGCCTACCTCCCACTGGTGCTATTAGAAGCTAGAAGGCAGGTGATGTACCTGTTGATTGGAGGGTTTCCCCGTTACTATAGTTACTCACAGAAAGAAAAACAACAGTTAAAAAAAACCCAAGTTATTTCTCTTCTATCAGACTTAGACAACACATACATTTGAATGTTTCAATTTTTGTTATTCAAGTGGATGTGTAGGCTGTTCTGTTTAAAACTGGTAATAAAAGGTTTGTAGAGTTCTGTTTAATTGTATCAAAACACCTAAAATTCTGGAGTACACTCAAGATCTCCCACCTGAAAAAAATAAACTTGTTTTTCAGTCATATTCCCTGCAGTCTTGGCAGTGGCATTTTTTATTATTACTAAAGTATAAACTACAATCACAAGAAAGTGCCTGTCATGTATTATGATGATAGCATTCCATCTGTAAATATCAGATATCAATGATTTTTCTGAGACTATATTAGTGCTCTTAACAGCAATTCATGCACTCACTGTATTCTTACAACAATTATATATATTTATACATGTGCATGCACACAGAGTCATTGTTAGCTGTACCAACTGCCTGATGATCAGGTTCAGTTTTGGGTGGAGTGGTGGTATTGCTGTCTTTAAGAGAGTCTGCAGGTGAGGAAGGACTCATCTGAAGACAGTTTTGCACCAGTCCTTCAATGCTTCCTAATAACAGAAGGCTAAGGCAAGGACAGTTGCATCACTACAGCTATGATTTCTCTTATGCCTCTTGAAAAGGACAGCTGGACTCCCAGGTAATAGTCAGGAGCCAAGTATGTCAGAGATTTGTGCTAGCCAGGAATTCCTAGAGTACAGATACCCAGTATCTGCACCCAGTCACTATTCCTTTCACATGTCAAAAGCCCCCAGAATCTAGTTTGACCCTCAGTCTTAAAATAAAATTTTGTTTACAGGTGTAATGATGAGAATATTATTTTTAAGCCTGCATAGAGCCTCTCTGGAAATAAAAGCAAGTGTTTGGGAGATATTTACATGCATTTGACTGAAAGCTGTCTCAAGTCAGAGCCTGCCCATAACCTCCTCTTTCCAGCCTCCCTTTGTTTTACTTTTTGTATTGTTAATTCTTCAGAAGAGGATACTAAAAAAAAATCCACATCAGCACTTTAGACATATACTTCCTAAAATACAGTAAAAAGCCCGCTTCTGAAGCTCAGTATAGTTAACTGGAAGGTAAAAAATACCATACAAGGTAACACCGCCTTGTAGTTCCATCTCATTACAGCTTTCATCATGCAGTAGCATTTGTACTGGGAAAAATGAGAATCTGGTCAGCCAAAAGCAACATTTACTACTTACCTTAGATGGTGCAGAAAACTCATTTAGTAAAAATCTGCATCATGAAACTTTGAATGATGAAAAAGGAAGGCAGTTTGTATTTCACAAAATTCTTTGACTACATTTATACAACCCATCAGAATCTGGAATACTGACATAGATAGTACAGTTCCTTTTTGAGACAGATAATCGAAGCATAGTCCTAAAACTCACAATGCACACAACTCTACAGAAACCTGGGCAAATTGGTTTTGTGAGGACAAAAAGGAAGTATTTTGCCAAGATTAGAAGACAACAAGAAGCTTGTGCCATGCGTATTCTCTGTGCCCCCTCAAGTGGAAACAAGTAGTTACTGCTACATAAAGAGAAGAGAAAACCAGTTCCTACCACTCCATTTACAGAAAGCAGCTGGTCTCCACGTTTCAGGCCTCCATGTCTGTCAGCTATACCTCCAGGGATAATTCGAGAGATATAAATTGGAGAATTTTGTTCTTTGCCTCCCATAATGTTGAATCCAAGACCTTCTTCAGTTTTGGGTAGTTCAACCACTCTGGGATGAGAATGACCTTCACTAGCAGCAAATGCAGCTACCGTGGCCTGTGAGAAACAAGATTTTCTCATTTTTAAGAAATTAAATACAGTCCCTTTAGCTAGACACAGTGAGCAGGCTGAAAACGTATTTTATCTCAAAGTACTTAAATGTTAAGACAAATTAGGTTAATTCCCTACATACCAACACTGGCATGAAAAATTCAGAACTCCAAGAATAAAATTAAAAGGGAAGAAATTTAAAAACAACAAGTCTTGTTATATCTTTTAATAACCTGTTAATCTTATCCATTTTATCAGACATATAGATAATATCTTTCTGAATTTGATGTAATCTTCTGCTCCTGAAGTAATGAACTACTGTACTTTATGGAAGTTATAGTTTGGCTTTTACCTTTGCTGTTGCATTAGCTCTAACTTCTGGACTACTGCTGATATCCACAGTTTCATATACGTGTTCATACACCTTTAGAGGCAAAACAGTTTCAGTATGAGTAAAACAGATATTTTTCTGCTTAGGTAATATAACAAAATATCAGGTGCAACTCAAAAATGTGTAAATTAAAGTACACACCTCTAATGTTACTCCCTGATTCACTACAAGAACAGGCAATCTAACATTCTATGAAGAAAAAAATCTCTCAGCATGTTTATTGCTCAGTCTCAACCTAAATCTTCCCTCCTTCCACAGTACTCAGACCTCACCATGACTTTGGAAATGCTTATGGCTAGGCTCGCACAGCTGTCTCGAGGCATGATGACTATTTTCTCTTGCTTGATTCAAGCTGGAACTCTTCAATACAGATGCATGCAAAAACACTTAAGCGCAGCTCTTCAAGGCTCCGCTGAGAACCCATCCCTTCCCGCAAACTCCCAAATTTTCCTTCAACTTTAGCAACTAATTGAATATCTTAAGAAGAAAATAGGATTGAAAACACAGAGACAATAAGAATACTAATGCTAAGGAGGTACTTGCACTGAAGGCAAACACACATCTTCTCATCTCCCTGCCAACCATTTGTACTTGCTAAGCAGTAAGTACACTGTCCTCAGTAGGATGAAAACATTAAGATTACACCTGTGTCTACAAACAGATTTTTTTTTAATCATTCCAGCTGTTATCATCAGTATTAACATCAGCAACAGCAATAGAAAGGCATATCCAATCACCTGAAAGTCTCCAAAAGAATACCTGGAATGAAGATGAGGTGGTGCAAGGCTCTACCTAAAGATGGCATGGATTTGGCTTAAAAATAACACAGGCAATTGGTACTTGGTCTATTCTTACATACCAACTGGGTAACATCCTGTTAGCTGCCAGTAAGGACAGGCTCTCCAAATAACCTTTAAGAAGTGATCAGCTACTAAGTCATTATTTTATACACCTATGCTGTCTCAAATTATTTTCTTTTGAAATTACTTAAAAATAAGGTTTGTTCTATTAAGCTCTGTCAATTTAATACGGCTTTACGAAGTTCAAAATCAGCTTACTGCACTGAGCACAAAAAGAAAAAAGTAAATCATACTGGTCTTTAACTGAAGGTAACTGCTTACATCAAGTTAACTTACCTCTCTTACAGCATTACAGAATTCACTTTGAAGGACCCTTTGCAATGCCTGTAGCTTTTGTGGTGGCACTTCTCCACTTCTCTGTAATTTTTCCAGCAATTCAATTGCTCTGCAGATGTCTACAAAAAACAAAAAACAAAAAAAAAAAAAAAAAAAAAGCACTAGTAATGAGGAATGCCTGAGGAATCTCAAGGTATGTTTGGGAGTTGTTTTTTTTTTTAAATTAAGGATGGAGCAGTCTGTGTGCGTGCACTTGCACACACTTTAAAACTACGCTTTAAATTTTGTTACCATAAACTATGTATTTACAAAATGCTACAATAAAACACTGTACTTCCAGCCTGTTATAAATCAACCATAGCAACCCAACCCTGTAACATATCTGGAGCTATCACTGCCATATGCATATTGCAAAGACAATCTGATTTTTCTGCAAAGGACCAAAATATTGGTATGTGTATTAAAATATTGGTAGTGTATACTTCATAATTCATCTACTCTTTGGATGGCATTTTGTTAACACCTGCTATAATATTATCAAATATGCTGTCTAACATTCGCTTCTATGTTCAAAAATTAGTTCAATCAGGTATACTCAATACTTCCCATAGAAGACAGCTGAGAACTATCTGGCCTATTTTTTTCCCTCCTCAAGTGCTTATAAAACCAACAGAACTCCTTTTGATATTCTCAGCTGAGAGACAATATCTCCATAGTCTAGAATCCTGAACTTCAAACCTTGAAATTTGTTCCTAAGAGTTCACATTGTCCATTTTCTCATAAATGCTGCTTTGTGAAACTGAACTCCACAAAGGATTTGATTCCAGACCAGTATGACTCAAGACCAGCATCAAATGCAATGTGACATTCTTTTGGCAGCGCCAGACGAGTAGAATATATTCACATCCCTCACTTGTATTTCCAAACTGTTACATTAGTGATTATTTTGAAACACATGAGTTCTTGAACAGAACTAGAACAGTCTCTCAGAAAAGCAGATAGGAAGGATTACTTTCATTATCACAAAGATAAAAAAGCAGTGATTAATCTACTATATAAAATAATGAACAGATTATTTTAGAACAGGATGAGGTCTGGGACACTGCTATGTCCCAAATGCATTACTTCCTTTTTTCTCTAATTAACCTCTAGGTACTCGTTTTTCATGTGAACGCACATCTACTCAATGGTATCACATCAGCACAGAGGACGTGCATTAGCCACGAACTTCTTCTAAAATATGAGTGTAAAAAGAGAGCACTTATAAAACAGGATGAAAAGGCAGTGGGGTGTGCATGTTCTGAAATTACAGTGAAGTGCACCAGCAAGACAGCCCACGGCGATGTTCTGTCCACTCACGTGAATTATCAGACACATCTTACAAACTACTAGATCAAGACCAGGTTGTGCAGTTGATTAAACAAGGTATACCTTAACCACACAGACTCTTCATCCATGGACTGGAAACAAATCCTTAATGGAAAAACACTCAAGCACTACAGCCATAAGGCTCAAATGATTTCTGAAGATAGTTAACGATTCTGTGTGCCATAAGAACTTGGTGTTTTCTGGCAAGCATTTCCAAGATTTACAAGCATCAGTTATCTAAAGCAAAGCAATATCAAAATCTAAATTATCTACTAATAATCTCATGTTCTACAGAGAACACATTTTACACATGCATACATATTTGCTATCTGTATAATTACAAAATAAAAAACCATGCTTTTAAAGCTTTTTATTTCCAAATACATACTCTGTATTTCATTTAAAATCCAAAACAGTAGGTGAAATTAAAGACATTCTAGATGATGAAAAATCACCAACATTCCTAGTAACCCTTGCGTTCAGCAACAGCAGTACAAATTATCTTAATTCATGAAGTAGCCCACTGATCAGCTTGAAGTAGTATGATCAAATGGCAATCACAGCACTTCCAATCCTACAACACTCCACATAATACTGAGAAATGTCTAGCAAGTATATGAATTACAACACTGCTATCATTTAAATACTTGCAGATGTTTGCAGACAAATGATTATTACATGCACATAAAGACTACAGTTCCTCGCAGCCATTCTTGAGCCTATGATCCATGAACTATGTTAAGATGTAAGGTGTACAAACTTGTTATCAGTTTGACTAGGATACTGCAAGCAATTTTAAATGGTGACAGCAACCTACTGATACAAGGAGTAGCTGTAGAAATGAAGACTCCAGAACTCTATGTGATAATTTATCTTTTTTGACCTTCATGTTTTGTCATTAAATTAGATATGCTTCCTACCTGTATCTCTTAACAGACAAATCATTTAATGACATAGCACTTTTCACCCTAAGGTAAAATTGGTTTGTTTGGAAACCAGCTGTGTCTTTTATTAACTACAGACTAAGAACACAGAATTAGCTTTTCAAAAAGTTATGAGGATACACTGAACTGGATTCATTTTAGACTAAACTAAAGCAAAGGACACACTTGAATAAAAAAAGGGCTTTTAGATCAAAGGACCAAACTATTGCTAGAAAGTACAAACCCAGAGCAGTCAGACACAGCATGGAAGTTAGATCCTCAGAACTCAATAAATCTTTTATCACACCACACTTCCTATTCAGGTAGATACAGACAACAGATCCCATCAGCAGGGCACTTTGTTCCCGGCAGTTATTTCATTGCATGTTATTGAGAGGATCACATTATACCAGTGTGGAAGTGCAATTGAGCAGAACTTTCTTCTACTGAACTGCATTAGGCACCATAAGTCAAAAGCTGGATATTTAATCTATCCCAGCAATATTGCTTTAGGAAAAAGAGCTTTGCTGGGAATAACTGGCAAAACACACCTTCTTTCATTTTTCAAGAAAAGCTTGTTGACTGCTGTGTTGATCTAATTTGCTTCCTCCTGAATTATTAGTTGGAATATGATCAGCTGAAAGATGTCTTCCTCACAATATAAGCATTATATCTTAGCCAATTGTTCAGCACCAGAGACCAAAATGAATACTATAGAAGTATTCCAATGATGGATTTCAACAAGGATTGATGTAGACGTAACTCCAGAGGTGGACAATTAAAAAAACTGAAACCATAAAACTAACTGTAAAAAGGAATCCATATGTAATGGAAAAATTGCTTTTCTTTTCACCTTTTCTTCCTTTTTATACCGATTGCCTGTTCTTCACAAATAATTTTTTGTGATCATGGATACTAGATTGAAATCCTGAAAAAGAGAAACATTTAAACTAAAAGAATGTGGGGAGAAAAAGCCAGCAAGATGCTACCAGTCCAAGCATGCGTGAGCAAAACACAGAAAGAGAAAAAACACAGCATCCTCATAGATACTCCCAATTAACCACCTCCACTGCTTAGGTTCAAGTATTCTAGATTCCTAAGCTGTATGGAGAGTTATCACATGTCACCACTAAACTGTAAGAATAAGTGAAATGTTAACAGTTGTTTCATTCCTGCCCTCTAGTGAATTTGGGTGGTGGTGTTTGCAATGCAGCTTGGAAGAGAAAACAAGAATTTTCAATTGCCCTGGTGGTAAGCATAAGGTAACGATTTTAGATCAGCTCATTTTCTACACTATTCTCTCTTTTCTTATGCTATATGCCAACAACATTAGTAACATTCAGTTTCAAGCTGATTATGACTCATCATCAGGTTATGTGCAGTCAACCCCACACAATTAATAGTTTCTTATTTCTGTAAATAAGGCTCTTGCTTTTGTAGGCCCATTATAAGGTGCTCTCTTTTTCTTCTTTTCTTAAAAAGACCAATATGCCTGAAGACCAAATAACTCCTTTGTTTCATTGATCCCTAAGTAACTCTGCAGATTTGTTTGTTTTCATGGACAGAGCATAGTGGTAGGGTAATGAGGTGAAGAAGGATAGGACCTGAGTTTTAAGTCAGCAGACCTTCCAAGCGCAACTAATCCACTGCTGCAGCAGCTGCCCTAATTAACAAGCTTTGGAGTAGAGGGAGTAGATGACCTGCAGAGTGTAAAGCAAAGACCTTATATAACTCACTATTTACAGGCCAACTCACACATTTCAAGTGGTTCACTTGTAGAATGGGAAGCAAGGCTAGCAAAAAAAGAAAAACTGAGTTCTTCAGGAGGTAACACGATAGTACCAGAAAAATAAAGTCAGTATGTACAGTGTTATACACCTACAGAAATACATCTAGCACCATGGTGGTCCTAGTGGGAATGGTAGTGGGAAAAGTCAGATCATTCAATCACCTATGCTTGACCTAGTTGTTTTCCTTTTCAAAAACATGATTTCTAATTATCAATAATCATTTCCTATGTAAATTTCATTTTCCCTACTGTTCTAAATACATACCAATAAACCAATCATCTATATTGTTTATAAAAGCACACGTGGACCTTACACAGTATCAAATAATCACATTGAAGGAAATTTGTAATTGTTTCTTAAAAACTGGGGATGTCACAAATATACTACAGAAAAATACCCGACTATGTTGTATATTTTATCTATTTTGCTCTTGATTTCAGTCATACACTGCATGTATTAACAATACAAATTAAGCCTGCATACTGGAAAAATGGTGTGAAAACCAACATGAGAGGGTAATAGAGGACAATCATGAACAAGTGTAGAGGGACTCCTGCATGTGTCAGCTATCATCTATAAAAACAAGTAAATTATTATTCTTAATACACAGCTGAGCAGACTGAATTTAGAATTCGAAGAATTCTACTGTGTTCAAGATGAAGTTTTCCCATGAGAGAAACAGAAACCAAGAGTTGGCAGGTTAAGTAAGAGCTGGCAGAAGCGCTGACAGCAGTGAAGGCAGAGCAGACACAGCTACAGAAGGCCTCAAGCGAGTGCACCCATGTAAACTCAGCGGCAAACTGAAACGCGAAAATAGCCTCCGGGGGCTGTATAAAGCAAAGCCGAAGAGCTCGGTCCCACCGACATGCTTGAAGAGCCAGAAGCGACGGAAACTCGCTCAAATCAGGTCAGCTGTTCAAATCAGCTGCGGCTGCGCACGACGGAGAGGAGCGGCTCAGCTCCTGCGCCAAGCCGGGAGAGCGGC
>NW_008236509.1:4978210-4988714 GCF_000691975.1 Corvus brachyrhynchos | reverse complement strand
GACTACCCGCCAGTGTACCGGGACATTAGTCCTCTGGACTGTGCGGTGGCCGTATCCTGCTGTGAATTTCAGTAGAAAATGTTCTCTCCGGTTTTTGTCCCATCCTTTAGCGTGAATGAGGACTATTTACACGCTAAAAACACCAAACTGCAAGGGCAGATCTTTCTGTGCACCCAGAGTGCTCCTGGAGATGGAATATACACGTGTTAAATATGTAAATAATGTTAAATATACATATATACACACACATCTAGAGAGAAATATATACATAATATACGTTGTGTTATGGGTTGATAAGGGGGGAACAGTAGATGTTGTCTACCTAGACTTCAGCAAGGTTTTTGACACTGCAGAAAACCCAGTGTCCACAAAGGAGACAGAGGAGTCCTGCAACTTTACTCGAATAAAGGGAGAGAGACCTAGTGACCTATAGAGGTCTCTCTCTGTTTGAACGAAGTTGCAGGACTCCTCTGTCTCCTTTGTGGACACTGGCTTTTCACAGCGTGATTTTCTGCACAACACTGCATAACATCCTCATAGATAAGCTCAGGAAATACAGGTTAGAGGAACGTACAGTGAGGCAGATGAAGAATTGGCTGAAGGGCAGAGCTCAGAGGGTCGTGATCAGTGGAGCAGAATCCAGTTGGAGACCTGTACTCAGGGGCGTTCCCCAGGGATCAATACTGGGTCCGGTCAGCCTGTTTATCAACTGCCTGGATGAAGGGATAGAACACACGCTAAGCAAGTTTGCTGACAATACAAAACTGGGGGGCGTGGCTGCTATACCCAAAGGCTGTGCTCCCATTCAGGGGCACCCTGACAGGCTGGGGGGGGGGGCAACCTAATGAGGTTCAACAAGGACAAGTGTAGGGTCCTGCACCTGGGGAGGAATTAATCCAAGCATCAGGACAGGTTGGGGGCTGACCTGCTGGAGAGCAGCTCTGCTGAGAAGGACCTGTGAGTTTTGGTGGATGACAGGTTGACCACGAGCTAGCAGTGCATCCTTGCAGTCAGGAGGGCCAATGTTATCCTGGGGTGCATTGGGAAGAGTGTGTCCAACAGGTCGAGGGAGGTGATCCACCCCCCTCTCCTGAGCCCTAGTGAGGCCACATCTGGAGTGTTGTGTTCAATTCTGGTCTCCTTAGTTCAAGGAAGACAAGGAGCTGCTGGGTCCATCCATCCGGCTACAAAGATGGTGAGGGGTTCTGGAGCATCTCTTATGAGGAAAGACTGTGGGAGCTGGGCCTGTTAAGTCTAGGGAAGACTGAGAGGTGATCTCGGCAATGCATATGAATATGCAGATGTGAAGAGGGTGGTGCCAGATTTTTCAGTGGTGCCCAGTGACCAGACAAGGAGCAGTGGCCATAAATTAAAACACAAAGTTCCACATCAACATGAGGAAGAGCTTCTTTACGTTAAGGCTGGCAGAGCACTGCAACAGGCTGCCCAGGGAAGTCATGGAGTCTCCCTCTGGAGACATTCAAAAGCCGCTGGGACAAGTTCCTATGTAACCTGTTCTAGGTGATCCTGTCGCAATACAGGGCTTGGAGTGGATGATCCCTAGTTGTCCCTTCCAACCTCAACTATTCTGTTATCCTGTGATTATTATACTTTATGCTTTGTATTATATATTACAATACTGTATTATTTAATAACTACAATAATACATTAATATAAAATTAATAATATACAGTGAACAGTATATCTATTATGTATAATAGATACATTTTTATATGTACATACATACACATATAAATATTGTTCTGCCTGTGTGAAATGCCAGATGTGTTTTATATTTCCTGTTTAGCACCGGTTTAATCTCTTTGTGGGGCTAATGTATTGAATTTACCATCTGTATTAAATCACTGCAAGTACAAGCATGACATACTGTGTGAGTTTCTTCCAGAAAAGAGTAGGAGACTACTTCAGAACATGCATTTATATGCTCTTAATTTATTCTGAGGGTATGACTCTTCCCATTTGCCTTTGATTTTATCTGCATTTTGTATTTTTCGCTTTGAAAGAGAATAGTTTTCAACAGGTCTCAAAGTGTCCGCCAATGTGGCAGTGATGTACTCGCTTCATTCTGTGATTTATTTTAATGTCAGTTCCTCTCAGTTTGAGGGATGCTGCATGTGCATTTCAATGAAAAGGTCATACAAATGGAATTTTGCAGGTGAACAGAATTAAATCCTCATAGACTAGTTTCTGGTGAGAAAAAGTGTTTTAGCAGCTAGAATCATAGAATGCTTCTGGAATAAAATCCAGATGTTTCTATCAGTGGTGCAGGAACTACTATTCTGCTAGAAGTGATTGAAATTTTAAACAACCTGCTCAGACTTTGGACAGATTAGCCCATGGAGAAAAATGAGTGTTCAGCAATATTTCATAAATCCTAAGACTTTTCCAGAGGACATGTACAAGAATACATGCTTAAACACATCTTTAAAGTGCTATTATTCTGACTTCAGTAATGACTAAAAATTCAGAAGTTAAAGCAGCTGCTTTAAATTTCCTGTAGACCCAGTGAACTGGACAATGACATTACAAGAATAAGAAAATCTGAAAAGCAAATTTTAAGTAGTGCTTCCACTGTCTACTTGATAGCACTCTCCAGCTTAAACCATATCACTCCAGGAGTTTGCACTGATTTATACCTGCAGAAAAAAACCCAGCAAAACAAACCAAAAAACCCAAACCAGAACAAAGCTTGGGTTTATAGGTTGTGATCTTTGAAGAATATTGATGATGTTATTGTTAGCAGTAGACAGGCTTCAAATTCCAGTTGAAGAAGTGGAATGCCAGTGCAGGACCACAATGGAAAGAAGAAAAATAGGGCTACAGGCTATACAGAAAAAGAAAAATCCATGCATACCCACTTGCTTTTTCTTTTCTGAGGTAATATTTAAGCATGCTGCTGCATTTTTACAGGATTGCCTGATTTTTGCAGTGGTGCCTTAAGTTACAAAGCTAGGCATTGCTATGGCAGAAATATTTTAGTGTGGTTTTTATCTTAAAAAAAAAAAATACTTAAAGAAATAGCCACTGTGTAAGTTACAAGTCTATCTTGACCCATTAGAAGAGAATGAACTTCTCAGTCTATAGCATGCTATATTTTTCTCAAGAAAAATTCTATCTGTAACTGGATACCAACTGATTAAATATTAACATGACAAGCTCTTTGTGCCATTTTAGTCAGGAAATCCTGGTAAGTGTTTGGAGGAAAAAAAGGTCTCAGAAGTAATTCCCAAAGAGTGGGGGATGCTTCTCTGGAATTAATAGGTAAATAGCTTTGTATTTGCATACCAGAAGCTGAGAAGCATGAAAGAGCTAAGCATTAAACTTTAATTGATGTATTTTGCTAACTATAATGAAATTATTAATTTAGACCCTTTTGTCTGTGTCACTCAAGCTCATGACATTTTTACCAGTGTTACTTTACTTGTATCTTTATTGATGAATTAGCTTAGGTGTTACCAGCTGCACTTTAATGCCACACAAAATACTGGTGGCATAGGATACATCACTAGGATGTCTGGCTGACACTCTAGAGTCGTTGCTGAAGGACTACCATGAATCAAGTGATACAGCCTAGGTTGTTGTCCCAGTTTGGAAGCAAACCAGTGAGAGACTTGAAATCAGAACTACAATTTAATAGGAAAATTAAAAATAAATGCAATAGTACAAAAACACTGACAGAGTCAGGATACAACCTGATACCCTGTTGGTCAGAGTGGTGGTAGCAGTCCAATTAAATGGTGGCTACAGTCCTCTTGAGGTGATAGATGTGGTTCTGTTGAAGTGGTGATCCTGTAGAAGGGTCTGGTCTTCCTCTGACAATCCAGTGGTGGCTACAAAGCTCTTGTCCTGTAGGAATCCAGTAGGAAAACCTGGTTCTGATATTCCAAACCTCAGATTATATCCAGGTAGGAATGCTTGGTTCCTCCCCCTGGGCGGAGCATCTCACAATGGGATGATGTAATTTTGTGAGTCATGCAGTGAGGCTTGATAGCCCATTAAGAGAAAAATATCTCTCCAGAGAGAGTTAGAAGATAAAGAACACTGCCCCACCTGGTTTTAACAGCTGGCTCATTAACAGAAGATACTTCCCGGAGGGAGTTACCAGGGGTGTGTCACAGAAGAGATAAAGAATACTGCCTCACCTGGTTTTAACAGATGGTGATAGAATACGTACTTTCGGTTATTTCTTACATTGTAACCTAGGACAGTTGTCATTGGAAAATAGTTGCATTCCCAGTCAAAGAGAAAGTAGAAATCAGTCTCAAGTGTAAGATAATTTAAAATGAGAGTACTGTTTGCTTTAGGTGAGAAGTCTTGGTGTGTAAGAAGTTAATTCATAACTAAGAAGATGAGCTTTCTTTATAGATGAATTTGTAAGGTTTTGATCTTCTTATGATAGTGTCCTACCAGGCAGCCAAAAATGTGGCCCTTTTTTTCCTAGATGTTAGGCACAGGTGAATGCAAACATGACAGGATATAGTCTATTATTACCTAGGCAAAATGCAGGTAGAACAATGGTTCAAGAAACTTTGTTCACTTTCTTTCACGCTTCTCCTCAAGTACAAGATCTGGAGTCAAGCTTCTCATGAGAAAGAGACACTCTTTAAAGCTGTGCAAGCAGTCATTCTCATGAACACCATCATCATCATCATCATCCTATGAGAAGAATAAGAATATTGGAAGAGTAAGAAAATCACATGAATTGTGACTAGCTTTGTCTCCATATAATTCTATCAGTGTATATATAAACTTTCATCTTAGTTCTGTTGGAAACTAGAACTTCCCCTCTCTTTGGACCTATATATGTGTATTGCTGTATATTCTTGTATTAACAGGACTAATCCATAGTGGTCTTGTAGCTAGGTAGTATTTTCCTTCACATCAAGCTGACATGAATTTAGTTAGAAGGAGAGTCTGTAAGATCCTTCAGATGCTGAAGAAGACATTGGAACACAGTTTTCTAAAATTTCATCATTCCAATAACAACTTTAGAAGTGTAACAGTGCTAATCAGTGTATTATTTTAATGCACAGATAGTACAAATCACACCCCTGCAGCATTTATTTACATATGTGTTTTCACATTTCAAAGTGCTTTCAACATTTTTAGTCAAGTATTAAGTCCAAAGGGAATTTTATTTATGTTATTACTTTAAAAATTACCTAGCTAATTGCTGTAGAAGGTATGTATGTGCCCAGTTACCTCTCAGGAGGAAATGACAATTTTGTAACACAGTACACCGATATGAAAAAAAAATTGACTAGTAATGGGTATCAGAATATGTGCTTATAAAAATTGCAGAGGACTCTTTGCTGTCCACGAAAAACAGTGTCTCCTCGGGAAACCTGAAAGGCTTAATTAACCATGATAGGACTTTTGTTTATGATTCATGGCAGAGAAGAGAGTGCAAATTCAATTTTTAGGTTATCAAGACATCTCTTGCCATAGGACTATGATGTTGGTAGAATTTTATTGCCTTAATACCACTGAATTTAATCTCTTTAAATCATTAACAGTTGAATTACTATTTTCAATTTCAGCAACACTTTGATTCACTGACCTAGTCCAGGGTGAGTTTCATGGTCTGCCACACACTGTGATTGATTGCTATTGTCCCTGTCAAAGTTCAGGTGTTTGTATCTATAGAAGGACTTAGTACCTTCTTGGTCATGCAGATAACTAGCAATTTTTTCTGTCTTCATATGACAGAAGATATTTTTGCTCTGCTACATGTTACAGAATATGCATTTTGATAAACCTCTCTCACACTGGTTGATTAACATGTAGTAAGAGTTCACTGTTTTATAAGTGTCACCTAATCTCCATTTGAATTATTTTTTCCACATAAAATTTGATTATATGAGTTGTCTCTGAATTTTTCTAGTCACTCCTGGTGAATGTGGGAGCACATAGCAGATATATAGAGAGCTCTGCCTGTTGCATTTTTTTAAAATCTTGTCAGTGTCAAACCCTGCCCGCCCCCAGCCTTTTCTATAGATGAAAATGCTGTTTACTGATGACAGGACTGACAGAAGCAGCAAAGTCAAACTGTAAAGTCAGTGATGCATCTAAGTGCTAATTACGATTAGTACTCAGAAATAATTAAATGCATCTGCTTTGTTTCAGAGGAAAATAGTTCATCTTGCAAATGTTCTTTTTTAATAAAATACACAGTAACTCTGAAAGACCTCATACAGATGAGACTTGATGCGTCATCTTCAACGTCTTTTCCAACCTAGTTGATTTTGTATTTCTGTCAATTCTGTGAGACATACCTTACTGTATGATGTAGTAAACAGACACCATAGTACAGCTCTGCAGGAGCCACTTCACCATTAAGTTTTGAAGAAGAGCAAACTTCTATTTACAAAACAGGATACTATTATATATTAATAATATTAATATATTATTATACATTAATAGTATTATCAAATAGTTTCGTATTCCATAAAGAACCAAAACCTCCTTTCCAACGTTAATTTTACCGAACTTACCATTTTCCATATGCAAGTGGTCATAATACAATAATTTAGCTGGCACAATTCTCACCTATAAGCAGATTTTCCTTGGTAAAAAATTGAAATTATTTAGGGAATGAAATTGTATTAATTGCTGAATTTCAGAAGAAACAGAGAATGTTTCATTTCACCTTGAATGGGATAGGAATGTTTTTGAAAGGACTGTTTGTAAGTTGTGTCTTTCTGCAGAGTCACAGAGATAAGTTAATATTGAATTAGTAACATTTGCCTGCCTTTCAAGTGTTCTTCTTGTTTAAGTAACCTACGACACAAAGCAGTGGGGAAATGTGGCGACTTTAAAAGATACTGTATTTTACTTTATGAAAAGTTATTTGAACCCTTGAAGTTTTGATTTTACTTTAAAAAAGAACTAGTGTTGAATTGAAGCTACCCAAAATAGATTTGGCAGAATAGCCTTTTGTTAGGAGTCTATAAACATACTGAATCTCTTTCTGCTTTCATCACTGGAAGCAATGTGTGGCCTTAGCCTCTGGGAAGGCTGATCGAAAGAAGAAACTGCCTCTGCACTATGCTCTACTTCCTTACTTGAACTTGGCAGAGCTTTTTGAGTGGGAAAGGGGTGGAAGCTGCAAATTCAGTGTGTGTCCTGCACAAATACAGGCATGAGTTAGCAGTGAGTTCCAAAGTTCAGTTTTTATTGAACTATACTCTGCAAGGAAATAGTTCATAAGGGGAGGATGTTTCCTGCTAAAATATAATATAAATATCCATAAAGCCTTTCATAAAGACACTTAAGGAAAACTTTCCAGATCTTGATTATCACAGATGTTACTCAATACCCATCCTGCCAGGGGCAGGAAAAAGAGATTCCCTCTCTTGCTTCTGAGAAGAACGACATTCCTTCCCATGGGGCAAGCATGTTGGATGGAGTGGCTGGGTGACACTGGTCCTGACAGGAGGCAGTAATTTGGGTGATGTAGCTTTGGTCAGGTTGAGCTGTGCACTCTCTCTTTCATGTACTTTTATTATTAATATTGTTGCTATTACTGTTCATTTTCTTATCTCATTGCTGTTTTCAGTAAATTGTTCTTATCTCAGCCTGTGATCTTTGCCTTTTGTTCCTCCAATTCTCCAATCCGCTGCAGTGGAGAGGGGAAGAGGGTGGAGGGAAAGAAGTGAGTAAACGATGTGAAGTTTTGGAGAGTCTCAGTGGGGGCACTAAATTCGGGAGTACTGTTCCTAAACCACAATGGCATTAATTGGCACCCAACTTGAGTCACAAAGGGTTGAGATAATAACGGATCTGCCCAGAGCAGGTTGGAAACAAGTTTGATTTAAGCATTTGCTGTATTAATTCTGGAGCCACTGGTCACAATGTTGCTTGGTCTGTTTATGTGGGTGTGGTACCTAACCCTGTATATCTTTCCATATAGGTGCTACGTGCCCATCATGGAGCTCTTTTTCAAAGCAGGAAGAGGGATCAGGATTGCTTTGTTGCTGTACAGTGGAATATCAGCTTATGATGTGATTACATCAAGGGCAATGGGGGTGTTTTGCTATTCACTCTCAGTCAGGATCACTTCAACTTCCAGTACAGGCAGCTGTTGGGATCCCCTGTCACTCCAGAAATAGAGATGGATTCTGCCCCTACGGATCTTGATGGCATCAGGGTACATTGTTCCCACAGGTGTCAACTAAAGCCATATACTACTGTGGGTCTGATTTGCCAGACCATCTGATCCACACCATCCAATAGATCTGATTTCCCTTTCCCCCACCTCGCTGCAGGCGGGGCCTTTCTAGTTCTGGTCACAGTGCTCATTGCTCACTTCTTGTAGATATGAACTGGACATCCTTTCAAGAGGATCAGAAGTAACATCAGCCCTTTTACTCTGTCTGAGGACCTGAGGACTTGCCCCCTGGAAACTGGAGCAGCATTTATCCTTGAAGAATTTCTTCCTCTCAACTCACATACCTGTGCTGCTAGGGCAGAGGAGGGTTTTCCACTCCACTTCCTCTCCGTGGTCAGGCAGGTAAATCCACAGGTTACCTCTTGGTGTGTACCCTCTCTCTTGGTGCTTCTTCCCAACAGCAGAGACTCTGGTCTGTATTGGTGGGGCGTGCTTGAGTCTTTCAAATCTGTCCCTGGGCTTGGACAGTCTTTTCACAGCCAAGGTGCAGGTAGATAGGTAGGACAAAAATGATCATTATATTGCCAGAGTCAGCACTGTTTGTTCTCCTTCCTTCATTGACATCAATGCCAATGAGTTGGTGTACAGCAATGGCACGCTCCATACAAACTTCTGCCATATGGATTGTGTACACTGGACCTCATATGGATCTACAGGGGACTGCTCATCATTTGAGTTCCTCCAGCACAGCTAATTCTCTCAGAGACTGGATACCTTTCTCCATGGCATTCCACCTGCTTGGGCACACTACTAGGTCATCTTTGAGAGGATGCCTTTCCCTCACACTTGAAAGGAGTCACCTCCAGAGGCTGAGAGTTTGTGTCCTCTTCCCGATTCTCTTGTCAATGCCTGCATCCCAGGACAGGGACCCCAGCTGCTCAGCTACCATCTAGTTTCATATTTTGGGTTGCGATATCCCAGCATTGGAGCAGCCAGGTCACCAGGGGCTCATGTGACTGGCAGCTGAATTCTTTTTACATATTTTGCAGTTCACCCAGGGATAGGAACCAGAATTATTCCTGGCCCCGCCTTTTCTGAGGGCCTTGTTTCCTCTTCATCCCTCACTAGGCAAACTGATTTGGTCTTGGATTTCTTCGTCTGTATAGGTGCAACTGCTACCGGCACAGGTTGTTCCTGTGGTTCAGCTGCAGTTTGAATGTCCATGCTTCCTGTTGCTCTGCCTTCCTCCTCCTCCCTGAGGGTGCTGACTAGTATCAGGCAGTGTCTGATAAGTAGTAGCCAAGGCCTATCAGGCTGCATACCTTCATGCCTCTCTGGAGTTACCACAGCCTTTTTCAGTCAAATATTTCTGCCATTTTATCAGGGTCCTGCTGTTTTTCAGGGGTGAACTTCCAAACCACTGGAGCAGAATAATCCTTCAAAAGATGACCCATTTTCTCCCATATTCCATGCCACTCATGCCTATCCACTCTTGGGGCAGATCTCTGAATCTCCCTAGAAATGTCTTTCATAACTCTAAGCATGGTGTGGACTCCACTGAGGAGACCCGGAAGACTTAGCAACAAGAATATGCCTTCCTTAACATCCAAAGGGAATTCAAGTCTCAAAAGCTGTTGTAACAGGCGTGATGGAGGAAAAGGGAGTAAAAGGCTGGGGAAAATTATCCTCCCCTGTTCCCTCCACAGACTGGATACGATTATTAATGGACTCCCAAAGGTAGTGCCCAAGGTAAGGGGCGGAGAGCAGCACTGCATATACATCCCAAAATACCCGTTGTGACTGGCCTAGAGGCCCTGTGTGTAGATACAAAAATGCTGCTAGAAAGGATTTTCTTTCTAGCTTCTAAGTCCGTGAGAGACTTTTCTCTCTCACAGAAGAGGTAGCAGGGAATGTAAACAACCAAGCCACCTGCAACCTTGGAAAGTCTTGTTTATGGTATAGTAGAAAAATATTTTGACAATGGATGTTTTAGGAGTTTAGCCAATCACCCCAAGGGGTGGCTGATCCTTTGTCCAATTAGACTATGAAGAAAAAAGTCTATAAAAGAGTGTCTTGGTTTGAAAGACAGGTGTCTGCTAAGGAAGGCAGAAGCCTGCCTTGGAATGGCATATGCAACCCCCTTCCCTTCGAGTTATTATAATTTTGAAATCAAGGGCTTTTAGGCAAAGATGTGGGAAATAGGAATAACAGTTCTTTACTATTATATATCTAGATGTGTATAACCAGTCAAACAAACAGCAATAACTATGGCAGTAACAGCAAACAATCACAAACCCAGTCTCAGCCTTCTCAGCTGTCAGCCCCATTCCCCTCGGGTGCAGTTCCGCTCGCAGCCGGCAGGGGCGCTGGCGG
>NW_008236509.1:4977313-4977656 GCF_000691975.1 Corvus brachyrhynchos | reverse complement strand
GGGCCAGAGCCCGGCTCCGAGCGGGGCAGGGAAGGCGGGCTTGGGATCTTGGAGCTTCTCCAGTAGTGAGGAAAAGCAGCCAAAGAAGCAGACTCCTTCTCTCTCTTGAATGCAGAGACCAACTGCCCCCACACCCACGTGAAACGAAAGAGTAGCCAGGCGCACCCCACCCCCAGTGGGTAGCTGTAGTGGTTTTGGTTCAAAATATTCCTTACTTACTTATTTTCCTTCTGTGAGATAAGAATTAGGAGAAAAGCAAAGCAGGCACAAACCTTAAACAGTTGCAGTACAATGAAAGAGTTTTATTACTAATAGAATTAAAAGTAAAGAGAAAATAACAAAA
>NW_008236509.1:4971850-4976306 GCF_000691975.1 Corvus brachyrhynchos | reverse complement strand
CCGGCCCGGCGGGGCCGGGAGGCTCGGAGCCCCCCCCCCTTCCCGCAGGTGAGCTGCGACAAAAGGGGAAGTCCCGCCTTTCTGTGCGGTTTAAATATGTAAATTGTGAGAAGCGTAATTGGTCTTAAAGACTGTCCATCAACTCAGGGTCAACCCAATACAGTAGCTCTTCGTTTTTCTTAAGTATCCAGCGATTTGTCCTCTTAGCAACAGTATGGGGGGAAAATTCCTTTAACAGAAAAAAACTAGAACTCTTAAAACCCCAACAAAGAGTTTGTAAAATAATTAAATAGGTCAATCTTGCTGCACAATTCCTGCCTGCTGGATCTTCCCTCCTCCTCCTCCCTATGGCTGCGGGACACGGTGATATACCCTAGGGCCCAGGCCTGCGGTAATACCTGTGTATCCTTGGCATAGATTATCTGAAGAGAGAGTATTTCAAGGACCTAGAAGGGCACTGCTGGGCTTTTGGGATAGCTGCCATGTAGACACAGGAAATTAGACAGGTGAACACCTTGTGTGGTCTCTCAGAGGTCCCTTCTGCTGTGAGACTGCTGAAGGCCGAAGAACAGCAGGCATCACTTGCTACCACAGCAGTGCATTGTTGTCAACACTGTACCAACTGGGACTGTGTAGCCCCCACCATGAGATTATTCATGAACTGGAAATCCAGGAAGTGTGTGGAAAGATGGCTGGGGGTAAAATTAGAAGAAACTGAAGAATTATATTCACATCCTAACAGGAGTTATAACAGTATGGGAATTATAGAGTAAAATACAGCTGCTACTCCCTGGATGGAATGCAGTTGGCATGCTTGAGACCTATTGCACAATGAATCCCCATATGCACACTCTGCAACTAAGCACCTGCCAAGAGGGGTGGAATGGAGGGTGGAGCAGAGTGGAAGCACCTTGGCAAAGCTCTGTTTAAATCCTTGCAGAGAGGAAGTCAATGCCCTCCTTCCCCTTCCAGCTCCACTTCATGTTTACAGGAGCTCAGAAACAGGAAAAAAAGAGAAACCAGCTCAGCAGTGAATTCCTGGAAGAAAAGTCCATCAGGGCAATAAGGCGCCTGTGGCTCCTCCCCACAAAGCAGGAGCTGTGAGGAGCACAGGGCGGGGGTGGGGGGGAATTCCAGGACACAGAGGTGGACATTGAATCCTCCTGGGTCTCCTTGGCACCACTGCCCCAGGCAAGGATGATCCTGAATATCCTCCTGGACCTGTCCCAGGAAGGTCCCTGCTCCCCTGTGCAGGAAGGGGAGGGGTAGAGACAACCCTCCTACACTCAACCCACCCACTACCCCCTGCACTGGCTTCCCCCTCGGGGTGCTGACTCCCTGTTTTAGGGTGTCCAGCCCTGCTCCCAAAGGGAGAGTGCCTGGCATCAGTGATGGGCACAACCAACCTTTGTGGGAGGCTGGGAGCACTGGTGAGGGAGGGGGCTGTTCCTGGTGACCCAGAACTTGGCTCCTGCTGTGAGCCAGGGGCTTTCTGCCTGCTGGGCTGCGGGAACACCCTCTCTGAGCTCTGTGACACCCCCAGCCCCACACCCACTCCTTGCCACAGCTCCTCCTCCCCGGAGAGCAGCCTCTACGGCCCCGCCCCCCGCTACCGTCCCTTGGCCAGGGGCCTTGTGGCTCATGCCAGACCCTTCTTCCTCCCCAGGGAGTGTTACTATCCCAGGTAAGGGGGGATCTCCCTGGAGACCAGGCCTCTCTAGCTCAGCTCCCCTGGAGCCAGGCCGCCATCTGAGTCCCACGTGCCCTGAGCCAAGTGAAGACTAGCGGCTGTCTTGGCCACAGTGACCACAGGTAAATCGAGTTTCAAACCTCTGACAAGAGGAAAAGGGCCAGCAAAACCTCAGCTTGGGGCATGAGGAGAGCAGACTTCAGGCTACTCAGGGAACTGGTAAGCAAGGTTCCCGGGGAAAATGCTTTTGCAGGTGCTGGGGTCCATTAGTGCTGGTCACTTTTGAAACGTCACCTCCTGAGGGCACAGGAGCAGGTGATTCCCAAATGTCGGAAGCCGAGCAGGTGAGACAGAAGGTTGGCTTGCCTGAACAGGCATCTTCTCTTGGAAAGAAGATGGAAAAGGAAGTCGTGTGCCCAGTGGAAGCAAGGTCAGGAGAATACAGAGATGCTCCTTGTCACTTGTGTTGGTTTAACACAGCCTGGTTTTTTGGTGGGCGGAGGGGGAAGCCACAGAGGTGGCATCTGTGAAAAGCTGCTAGAAACTTCCACTGTCTCCGACAGAGCCAATCTCTGATGGCTCTGAAGATGGACATGCTGCTGGCCCAATTAAAGAAGTTGGTAACGCCTTTGTGATGACATATTCAAGAAGAAAAAAAACTGTGCGCAGTTCTTCCAAGGGGTGATGAAGTGCCGTAGCTGGCACCATCCCGGCGCTGCGAGCATTTGCCTGCCTAGCTGCCTCTAGCCAGCCACGCCGTGGGCAGAAAGGCAGGGGCAGTGGCGGTGGTGGTTTCTCCTTCCTGGCGCCACCATGCGGCCACGTGGCCACAGCCATCTCAGCATGGCTCACAGCGAACTTTTCCTGCTTGGCCACTTTTAGCCAGCCGTGCTCCGGGCAGAAGGGCAGGGGCAGCGGCAACGGCTTCTCCTTTTCGGCGCCCCACATGAAGAGAGGCATTGAATGGCGCCAGCACCACGGCGGCCACAACTGCCCACATGGTGATGACAGGGCCATGTGGCTGGTAACGAGGGGCATGGCGAGCGATTCCCCAACATGAAGCCTGGACGAGATCAACTCCTCGGTGCTGCGAAGTCCTGCAGAAATCTTTGAACTGGTAGAATTTGTTGGCAATGGTACTTACAAGCAGCCATTTTTCCCTTCTTAGTCGGAGAAAGAGGAGGTAGTGAGGACGTGTGGCAGAAGACAACATGGCAACACCAAGATCAGTGGAAAGAAAGAGGGGGAGGAGGTGCTCCAAGCGTCAGAGTCGAGATCTCTCTGCACCTCTGTGGTGAGGACTATAATGTAACAAACTGTCTCCCTGTAATTCATGAAGTCCATGGGGGGGATGCAGAGATCCACTTGCAGCCCATGGGAAAAGGTGCTCACGCTGGAGTGGGTGGATGCTAAAAAAAAGTTGTAATCCAGTGGTAGATCTGAACAGAAAGAGAGGGTCTTTGTTTCCAGAGATAGAGGGCCCTTGCTTCCAAACTAGAGCAACTTATCCATACAAAACTACACCCCATGGACTAAAATGACCCACGCTAGGCAGTTGTGGAAAGACATGGGAGCGTTAGGTGGGACTTCTACTTGTGAAAATTAGAACCATGCTGGAGAAATTCACAGAGAACTGTCTCCTGTGGGAAGGACCCCACGGCATAGCAAAAGAAAGAAACGCCCCTCCGTAAGCAAACTAAAGAAAGATTTTTCAAGTAAAGAACTGACCAAAACCCTCACACTCTGTCTCCCTGCACTGTTGGTGGGAAGGAAGGAGGGGCTGGAGGGAAAAAGGTGTTTTAAGGGCTGATCTTATTCCCCATTATCCTCCTCTGACTCTGCTAATAATAAATTTCCTTTATACCATTTAAGTTTGAGCCTTAGAATATTTTTCTCCCAATCCTTATCTCAACTCATGAGCCCTTCGTTTTTCTCCCCTCTTCTGCTCAGTTATAGCAGAGTGACGATATGCTCACAGCTTGCTGAGTCGTCTGGCTCACTGTTCTGTGCCTTGGAAATGCTCCAAGCTGCTGGGAGAGGCAGCACAGGCGATCCAGCACCTCAGTGGCTCCGAAATGCGGCAAGTGATAGCTGTAAAGCTAATGGCAAAAGCAGAAAAAAGAGGTAGAAATACAGCCCAAACTCCATGCCTTTATTCCTGTTTCTTTATTTCTACAGTCCTGAGAGAGACAGGAGATGCTGTTCACAGAAGAGAAGGCAGGAGCAAGAGGGGCGGAGCCAGCTGCACTGCTGACTTTTCTTTGGGGGAAGGGAAAGGGGAGAGCTAGTTGTGGACCCGGGGTAACCAGCCAATTGGACTCTGTTTCGGGGGAGTCCATGCTACTTTCAAGTTTTACCCATGCTTGGAACAAAGGGGATTCAGAACGCATGGCAGGGGCAAGTCCGGGTATGTCTGGGCAATCCCGGGGCCAGGCTGCACCTCGAGGCCAGGCAGCAACAGCAGAGGAGAGCAAGTGAATAATTTTTCGTGAGTGCCTAATATCTTAACCAGTGTCAAACCACGACATCACTGTAGGTAGAAATTTTGTGTGGGCAAAGCTCATCTGGAGATGAAGGTGGCTATTACCGCAGGCCTGGTTCCTATGGTATATCACCGTGTCCCGCAGCCATAGGGAGGAGGAGGAGGGAAGATCCAGCAGGCAGGAATTGTGCAGCAAGATTGATTTATTTAATTATTTTACAAACTCTTTTATAGACTTTTTTCTTCATAGTCTAATTGGACAAAGGATCAGCCACCCCTTGGGG
>NW_008236509.1:4971333-4971806 GCF_000691975.1 Corvus brachyrhynchos | reverse complement strand
TACCATAAACAAGACTTTTCAAGGTTGCAGGTGGCTTGGTTGTTTACATTCCCTGCTACCTCTTCTGTGAGAGAGAAAAGTCTCTCACGGACTTAGAAAATAGCAAGAAAATCCTTGCTAGCAGCATTTTTGTATCTAGAATTCCCCCTTCCCCTTTTTGTTTTATAAGATAACAACTCTACTATTAATCCTAAATAGAAATCTACATCAGTTATTAATTCTAAAAATGTCCTTAAGGCTTTAACTATCTGACTCCATAACAAGAAATTTAAAGTTCAGTCTCTGCTTTTGGAAGGACCATCCCAGTCTCTGCTTGTAGAAGGACCATCTGCCTGATGGTTGACATCCTGGTCATCATCAGGAGAGTCATTAGGCTGATGATCTACATTCTGGTCGCCATTTGGATGGTTGGCATTCTGGTCATCATTTGGAGGTTGCCTGTTCTGCCTCTGGTGCCGTAGGTCAGGGCAAAC
>NW_008236509.1:4964593-4966526 GCF_000691975.1 Corvus brachyrhynchos | reverse complement strand
GCACCAAATATTACCGCAGGCCTGGTTCCTACGGTATTATCACTGTGTCCCACAGCCATAGGGAGGAGGAGGAGGGAAGATCCAGCAGGCAGGAATTGTGCAGCAAGACTGATTTATTTAATTATTTTACAAACTCTTTTATAGACTTTTTTCTTCATAGTCTAATTGGACAAAGGACCAGCCACCTCTTGGGGGTGATTGGCTAAACTCCTAAAACATCCATTGTCAAAATATTTTCTACTATACCATAAACAAGACTTTTCAAGGTTGCAGGTGGCTTGGTTGTTTACATTCCCTGCTACCTCTTCTGTGAGAGAGAAAAGTCTCTCACGGACTTAGAAGCTAGCAAGAAAATCCTTGCTAGCAGCATTTTTGTATCTACAGGTGGCCAGAACTGTGGGACACAATAAAAAGAGTATTTTCAAATACATTAATGGCAAAAGTCAGTGTAGAAATAACATCAGTCCCTTCCAGGGTGTGGATGGTCACCTCACAAACAGGGACAGAGACACAACACAGGTGTTGAATGCATTCTTTGCCTCCCTCTTCAACACTCCTCCCTCCCTTCCCAGTGGAAAACATGCTTTTTACCAAGGGACACTGCAAAGTCCCTGAGGAGCGCAGCCCCGGCTCAGCAGCAACCAAACCACCCATGTGTGATCCGCAGCATTCCTGTCCTGAATCCAAACCCAGAACTACGCCAGGTCCTGGGAAGAAAGGAACCCTATCCCAGTCAAACTCAGAAGAGTGGAGATACTCAGCTCTCTGGGAAAATCCTAATTTATTTAACACTGATGCTCCTTAGAACATCTGATGTGCTTCTGTAAAGGCCTTCCTGGTAGTTGGTGGCCATCTCAGGGCAGCTTCCTGGAGATGGAGGAACCTCCTTTCTTGGGGATCATCTCCGCCGCCAAGCATGGTGTGTTCCCAGCTGGCACAGCCACAGCATCCTGGTAAAAACTGGTCTCTGCAGGACACTTGCTGCTGTGCCACCTGCTCCTGGGAATGCTTCCCTGGATCGGGCTGGGCTCCCATTTTTACTGCTGGGCTTTTCTTGGCCATGTGAATGCTCAGAGATGGGCCGGTGTTTTTGATCTCCATGGCTCCAAGGGAGCAGGGAGACTTGTCCATGGTGTCTGCACCTTCTTTAGGCTGGCAGGTCTCAGTGAGCCTCTGGAAGGGATGGAAGCTTTCAGTAGGAGTGAGATTCTCAGAGGGATTGAGGCTCTTGGAGGGAATGAAGGATCTTGGAAAATGGAGGATCTCGAAGGGCTGAAGGCTCTTAGAGGGAATGGAGGCTCCTTGAAGGTGCTGGCTTTTCAAGAGATGAAGGTTCTCAGAAACGGGGAGGCTCTCAGAGGGAGGGAGGGAGGATTGAGGTTCTCAGAGGGCTGGAGGCTCTCAGAGGTAATAAAGGCTCTTGGAAGGTCAAGGCTTTCAGAGGGATACAGGTTCTTGGAGATGGGGAGGCTCTTAGAAGGAGGGAGGCATTTGGAAGGAAGGCAACTGTCCAAAGGAGGGAGGGTCTCTGAGAGCTGGAGGCTTTCAGAGGCAGCGGAGTCTCCTGGCAGGATGGAAGATCTCTGACAGCCAGATGTTCATGGATGGATGGATGTTGGGGTTTTAGTTTAGTCCTAGTTTTTTTTCCTGTTAAAGGAATTTTTTCCCATATGCATGTTGCTAGGGGACAAATGGCTGTACTTAAGGAAGACAAAAGAGCTGTCCACTGGGGGTGGGGTGGGCCTAGCTACTCCTTTCTTTCACCTGGGTGTGGGGTCAGTTCGCTCTCGGAGTTCTCGGAGGGAGAAGCTGCTGGTTCTTTTCGGCCATTTTTCATTCTGCGGAGAAAGATCCCAGGATCCTCAGCCCACCTTCCCTGCCCCGCTGGAGGCTGGGCTGTGGCCGCCCTCCCCCCCCACTGATTCAAGCCTTT
>NW_008236509.1:4963643-4964237 GCF_000691975.1 Corvus brachyrhynchos | reverse complement strand
ATTCCTATTTCCCACATCTTTGCCTAAAAGCCCTTGATTTCAAAATTATAATAACTCGAAGGGAAAGGGGTTACATCTGCCATTCCAAGGCAGGCTTCTGCCTTCCTTAGCAGACACCTGTCTTTCAAACCAAGACAATGGATGGATGATCTCTGATGGAATGACATCCTTGAAAGGGTTGAGGCTCTCCCAGAGATGGAGATTCTTGCTGGGAGCAGCCTCTTGAAGGGATGGAGGCTCCGGGAGGAGCTGGACGAGCCACAGCAGGGCCGGTGGCCTCGCTTCACCAGTTCCTCCAGTTCTTTCCACAATGCCTGCCACATCCCAGAGTAGAGCAGCACCGATGTCCCATTGTGAGCCCAGAGCACCAGCATCAGTTCCTGCAGCTCCTGGGCCACTGCCACGCAGGGGCTGAAGCTGCAGGGACTGCTCAGGGGGCTTGTGGGAGGGGTCACCTGAGGTGTGGAGGACGTGGGAGCCACAGGAGCTCTTCGATTCCTCTGTGATCCCCTGGATTGGACGCCGGGGTGCTTACACATTGTGGGTGTCCTTGTCTGCCATCTCTGTGGTTGCCAGTGGCCAATGGGCAGCCCA
>NW_008236509.1:4960601-4963566 GCF_000691975.1 Corvus brachyrhynchos | reverse complement strand
TTGTGGCCACCGCCAGAGTGACCAGTGAGCCACAGGACACGAGAGTGGTTTTGGATTCATGGTGGGCTGGCTCAGAGGTCTAACATTTCCCCCACAGTTAGGGTGAGTTCCCACAGTCCCTTGTTCTGGTATGTAAATTGCTCAGTTGCAGTTGGCCCGTTGTCCCCCTGCCCAGTTTTATGTAACATTCCTTGAATATGTATTTCCCTCATTCATATGTATTAGTTCTGGAAAGTTCTGAGTTATTTGATGCCCCATTTCCCCATGTCCCCATAGCCCCCTTTCCCCAAGTCCCTCCCCCCTCCTTCTCCATTGGCTTGTATGTTGTCTATCTACACCCTCTCCACCCCTCTACCCTCTCCCAATTGGTTGATTGTTCCCCTATAAAACCCCTGGACCCTGCCGAGTTCTCATCTCTTGTCCCTGGACCCTTCCTCGAATAAACCTCATTGGAACCCATACAAGAGACCCCTCTCCACCTCTGTACTCAAGACTGACGCTTTGGATTGCCTTGCCTGCTTGTGTGTTTGTGCCCGTGATCGCATCGGCTCTTGTGGGTGTTTGTGTGGCATCTCAACAGCCCCTCCTGGCCCTCTTAAACAAGGAACAGCACCCCTGAGGATTGCCTGTTTCCCCGCAGATGTTTGGGGAGACGCAATGCCGGTCGCTTCAGTCAGCACAGCAGATTGCATCAGCCATTGCTTATGGCTCCTGTATTATATACAGGATTTTAGACCACGAGGAATTCTGAATATGGCTTTCTTGGGTTTGAAAATACAATGTCTGTATATATATAAATGAAACAATGACGGGCTTGAAAAGTTAAGAAAAGAAGATCTGTTTGAAGGAACTAGAAACAGCTTTGTCTATTGAGAGTTTTTTTCTCTCTCCTCTCACTTTAACATTCCACATCTGGGATCTGGAATGTGATTTAAATCTGGACTCGTGAATGCCAGGTGCCGCCACCGCCACCCAGGCAAAAAGCTGCGTGTGCACAATGGCTTTTGGCAGTCAGTGATGCCAGCTGGTGCTGCGTCTCGGCTCCCTGCCGGCTTTGGGAATGAGGGATGGAGACTCTTGCCAGATGTACGCGAGGTGCGGAGAGCTTCCTCATCCTGTTCCTGTATAGCCTGCTCCACAGAGTGCCCTGGAGATGGTGATTCAAAGGAATCAACTCCACAGCAAGGTACTGTAAAGTAAAGCACACCTTTATTGGCCAGGCCAGGAGCGCGCAGGGGTTAACACCTCCATACACGTGTCCAACATGGTCATCTTACAGAGGTTTTTTATGCGTTTACAAATTTGTCTTTCTATGTTTACAAGTTTGTCGTTACACATGTACAAATTCATAATCTGCCCTTGCTTTGGTCACTTATCTAGAGTTACAGTCCTAGGGGGACCATATGACTTGTGGTTTCCTTATCTTAGGGTTACAAACACAGCACACTCTTCTTAATACATTTATTACATCTATTTTGCTAATACATACTTAATTCTACTATTACACACTTTATTGCTATATTAGTTATACTTTATTTATAATTGTGTCTTGATTATGTTCCTATTCTCTTATTACATTTTTTACTCTTTTGTGACAGTTCCTCTATTTGTCATTAAAACAGCAGTTAGCATGCATCTTCCTTCTTATCGCTTAGCCCATAGGGGCTAGGCCCCTGTTCTGCAGACAAATGGTTAGCCAAACCCTTTAGTTCGCATTCTTATCATCCTAGTCCACTCGGGTTTGTTTTAAAGAGCAGTTAGCGTTAGGCATAGCATCTCTTATTCACTTATCTTCACAGCCCCTTTCCAAGGCTAGGCTTCTTGTCTTGCAAAAGCAGTTGTGGTCGAGCATAGCCGCCAACACCCAACTTTTATTAGAGCGGCAGAGCTCAAAGCCATCGCTGGGCTTCAGTTCTGTCCAGAGCACAGAAGGCGAACAACGAAGCAGCTGGGCACCGGGCTCATGTACTCAGGGGAGCCAATTTCAAATGTCCAGCCAAGAGCTGCTTCACAAGCAGATTCAGCTGAGAATGCTCTGGCTGCTTCAGAAAGTAAGGAGCAGCCCTTGCACTCCATCACACAAGCTGGCCAGAAGCATGTTCTTAAACCTTCAATGCTACAGAGTCCATTCAGCTTGAGCACAGCCAGAAGGAGGCGTCCAGAAAGAAGGCGTTCTTCAAGTAGCCCCCTCCTCCAGGCAGCCTTGAAACTGAGCACAACACACTGTGGCTCGGGGAGCTTCCTTCTCAGAGATGGACCGTCCCCTTCTTCACTCTCGCAGCTCCCTTGCCCACTTGCAGCAGCTGCTGCCAAAGAAAAAGGCTCCAGGGGTAACAGCCACTGCTGGGCTGCACTTTCCCCTTGCCTCATGTAAAGCACCAGAAACTATCCGCTGCACTCTCTATTTCCATTCTCCGCCGCATCTACCACTGTCATCTCTGCATCTTGAAGCATAAACCTCGGCACAATTCTTTGCGGGGAAAGCTGGAAGAGAAATAGGTAGCAGCACAAGTAGCTGCAAGTTGAACTTTCTGCTTCCGACTGCTAACGTGAATCTGCAAACAAGCGAGTGGCAGGCACGCTTCCTCTTGCAGCCTGGGCGATTCGCACACCAGCTCCGTGCTCTGCCTTCATTCTTATGCTCTTCGTACCATGTGGCGCTTTCATTCTGCCGGAGTCGAACCATCATCTACTTCTCGCACAGAACACTGTGCCGGCAGAGAAATGCTCCAGCCGACTGCTTCTGCCGAAACACGCCTGGGCTATGCACTTTCCCTCGCAGCGACATACACCGGCACACTTGGTCTTTCTTGTCATCCAAGTGTAAAGGGAAAGATTTTCAGCTACGTCTGGCACAGAGAACAGTTTTAGGTCAACAAGCTCAGCCAGAGCTTACCCTCCATGCGTGGAAACCCGTATTTGCACCACATTCCAGTGGCAGCCCTCTTTCCTTTACAGCCTGCAG
>NW_008236509.1:4917606-4959517 GCF_000691975.1 Corvus brachyrhynchos | reverse complement strand
GTGTGCGTGTTCGTCGTGGCTGCTGGCCCCATGTGGCCGCCGCCTTGCCAACTCCGACGTCTTGGCCGGGCCCCCGCCTTGCAGCTGCTCCGCGCCCTCCGACCGGCGCTGCTCCGGCGCGTGTCTGGGCTCTGCGCGGCCCTGCATTGCCATCGCCACCAGCCCCATGCTCTGTTAGTGGTTCCGCTCCACCAACTCCATGCTGCTTTGAGAGCGGCCCTGTTTCAGCTCGGCGCTGAGCTGCACAGCTTCTCGTATTGCTGTGGAAACCGCCGGTTCTCCCTCCACAGAGCTCTCCGAGCCATATGCTCAGAGCAGGCTTCTACGCCGAGCCCCAGTTCCTGGCTGCTCGTGGCCCATGACACCCACGGCACCTGCGGCATCGCTCCCTCACTCACAGTCGTGTGGCAGGGGACCCCAAGACAGGGATGGGGTCCGATGAACGCACGCTCCCGAGGGGGCCGGGCTCATCCAGCGCAGGCACCTCCGCCAGCACGGCTGCAGTCACGCGCTCGTGGGATGGCTGCCTCACGGCCTCGGCCGCGGGACTATGGCCATCCTTTGCTTTAGGGGTTACGGGACCATATAAATGCCCCTGAATAGCTTCACTGACCACGAGGGATCCACGCAAGGGTTCAATCACTAATGCATGTTTCATTTGATCCCTTATCTCATCCCAGATCTCGTGCCAAAAACACTCTTGACTAGTTCCAGGAGGTTCAATATCAAAAAGTAAGTCTTGAGAAATATAAAATAAATTTTTGAAAAGCCAGTTAAAAAAATGTTCTAGATCTCCCAGAACAAATACTTTCCTGTTTTGTTGTTAAAGGATTCCTTTAACTTCTAGATACATTTTGTGGCTCAGAGAGCCACATTTCCGACGATTCTTCCATAGGCCAGAGAGAATATCTGAACCAAGGTGAGAAGAGAGAGATCGAGTGGTTTTTACTCACGAATTTCCGGTTCTTAGGGATCGGTGTCTTGCCTGCATTCTCTACCATTTGTTACAGCGGGGATACTGTAACATGCCTATATCAAACCAGGAGTCCCGTGGAAAAGAAATATATATGTGGACAGATTCTTGCTTGATGTTTCAGAGATGTTTGTTTTTCCAGCCGCATGGCCGGAGGAGCTCTGTCGAGGAACTCTCACAGTCTGGACTGAGGGTCCTTGCCCACGCAGGGAAACACAAACCAACCAATCGGGAACGAGGCTGAGCAGGTGCAGGGAAACCCTGTTCCTCCCCTCAGGGCCCCTCTCCCAGGGCTACATGGCAGGGGGAGGAGACCCCGACATATTTCTAAATTTGGCCAAACCGGTACAGGTACAAAGAGTGGTGTGTGTGTCTGAGACAAGGCTACATTATAGCTTGCTGCCCCGGTCTGCCTGCATGTCACCGTTTCTACCAGCTGTCTGTGGGTGTTGCTGACATCCATTGCTGCTCGATCAGATCTGCCTGCCTTTGCTGTTTGCTGCCCACTGCCAGGGGTGGTGCTGATGCAGACTGCTGTCCCATGGGTTTACACAAGGAGCAGCCTCCCCTCTTCCACCCCCATTCCCACAACTCCACTACCACCCAGAGGCGTGGCTGTGCTTGTACCACAGTGCCCCCTGCAGGCACGGGGGAATCATTGCAGCCACCCTGCCCAGCCAGGAGCCACTGCAGCTGTCACCTCAACACGAGCCATCAGTGCCCCCTGCCGGGTACAGTCGTAACTACAATTGCTTGACGGGCAGGCAAAAGGCTGTTACTGGGTTTTTCTGGTTTTGTTGTTGCTGTTGTTGTTGTTGTTGTTTGTCTGTCTTGTTATTTATTTATTCTATATACCCTGTTATTTCTTTTTCCATATCTTTGCCTGAAAGCCCCATAATTTCGAAGTTATAATAATTGCAGTTTAGAGGGAGGGGGTCATCTTTTCCATTCCAGGAAGGTGCCCGCCTTCCTTGACAGACACCTGTCTTTCAAACCAGGACATGTGTCACAGAAGAAAAATGATTTCACATGAGGTCCTGAACAACAACAAGCCTTTTAACAAATTAAACAGGAGATTGCTCATACAGTAGCCCTTGGGCCAGTCAGGACAGGACAAGGTGTGAAAAATGTGCTCTGCACTGCTGGGCAGAATGGGTCTTCCTGGAGCCTCTGGGGAAAAGTGCCCAGGGAGACTCCAGGATGACCCCTGAGGTTCTGGAGTTGGGGATACAACAGATCCAAGGCCTGTTACACCCCAGCTGAAAAAGAGACACTGGCAGCTTACCATTCCTAAACCATGACAGGAATGTATGAGAGATTTTACTCTTTACATAAGAAAACATCAGAGTGAGAACCAAAACTTGTCAGAATTATAAAATCTTATATTGTATGTCTTCATCAGACAATAAAGAATTTGCTATTTCAAATCTTTTGAGAATAGCTATCCTGAACAGATGAACTGTTTGGATCAGCAAGGGTCACAAAATAAGCATCTGTGTTTTTCAGGACCTTGTGAGTATTTGGACTGGAATTTAATTTCACCTTTTGGCTTTTTTCTCTGCTTTGCGCCAATTTCTCTACTGTGTCAGTCTGTATTTGAGTCTTACACTGACTCCAGTGTTCCTTGACTAGTCCTCCTGCAATGAACCATTTCTCTGTGTATCTTTAGATGAGCTATCACAGAAGAAAGCTCATGGGGATCAGAAAATTTTCTAGAAAACACTGGTTTGACGCCTAAGATCTGTTCTGTTTAAGTTCTGCTTAAGTCATTAATGTATGCCATTGACCTGAGCAGAAGTTGGCTAAACCCCAGAAGACCATCCAAGTTCACTAAAGGAGTTCTTGCTCTGTGCTGATGAAAGTGAGGAAATTTGAATACAATAAAGTTATATGTTTAGGATTTAGGACTGTAGAGCAGATGGACTTGGCTACACATTTCTGGCTTTGTAAAGAGACTCTTTTCCTCCAGTATTTTTGGACAAAATGATTTTTATATATTGTATCTCAAAGGTCTGGTTGTAACAAAATTGATACAAATTGCTAACATAAAATTAAAGTGAAATTACTGTCATACCATTTATGCTTTCAAAACCACATCCACTATTTAGGGTCCCCAACAGATTCTTCATCTCCACATAATGAGGTCCTCTCATACAGAAAGGAGGAACATAAAGATTCCAAAGACATTGACTGTGTTTTTAGCAATATCGCAGAAGTTTAATGAGCTATGGAAGTGTTCTGTTGGACCTTGCTGCAAATTTAAAACTCAGGGAAAACATTTCAAATCTATATGTAAAATTGCCTTTAAAATATTTGAATAATAAAAAAAAAGGACATTATTTTTCTCTAGACTTACGTAGTGCCAGATCACTTGCTGATGCAGTGCATGCAGCCCTGCAGTCTCTTGCTGGTGTCTTATTGCTGCAGTGACAATTTAGGCAAGGTTTGGTTCCTACAGTCCCAGGAGTTTTGCTGTTAATTGCAATAGCAGTAGGGCTGGACCACTCTGTACAGGTAACAGGGAGGTATGTGACTTTCTTTTGTGCATGGTGTATTTTCTCCACATCAACAAGGATGTTCAGAGCTGACTTTCTAGATATTGGAGAATATATAGCAATTGTTTCCCAAAATGGAGTCTTTAGCTAGACTTTCCCTGCCAAAGCTGCCAGCTGATAATGCTAGAGATAGATTAATTTTGTTTCATTAAAATAGCTGATCCTGTCATCTTCATGAAGCCAGTGAGTTTGACTGATATTAAATGTACTAAATTAACGGTATCTAACTAGTATCTAACAGTCTCTTTCCATAGCTCTTCATCACATTACTCTGGTTTCTAATCTTGCAAATACCCAGAAAAGAAATTACTCGCATGGATAAAATGACCTTGTATTCTTTAATCCTTGGAGGCTTGGGCCCCAGGTGACAATCTCATTTACATTAAAATTGTTTCTGAGTCTAAAAGGCTGCTAATTATTCCAGATACTGCATTTAAGCTATATTTTGAAGGGTGAAATAGATCTTTGTTTTCTGATTTTTTTTTTCTTCTTTTCCTGTCTCCTTACAATCTGTTTTGCAGTTACACATATGGGCAGCACGGTGTAAATGGGAAAATATTTGGTATTTTGGTGAATGAAGTGTTATCTGTGCTCAAAAAATGAAGGATTGCATCTGATCTGACTTTTTTGGTTTTGCTAAAAATGGAGAAAGCAATTCAATTCATAATATGATTTGTCAATCCATACTTTGATGATAAGTACAAAATGACATTTGAAACACATAAATTTGTTTGCATTTGCACATTTGAGAAACATAGGGTTTTAGTTTTCTTCAAGTGTTCATCCTTGTGTTTTACATTTTAGTCAAAGGAGTGAAATTAGGTTTGTTAAGAAATTAAGTTAGAAAGGCAACAAAAGTACATGCAACTGCTACTTTACAGTCTATGACAAAGTGAATTTCCATGGCAGCTTGTAAATTCATGAAATTTAGAATTTCAGGTAGTACTAAAAGCAAAGCAAATAAATGATTGAAGAATGTAAATCTACATGCAAGACAGCGAGATTTGGCAACTTAGGCACTTCTAAAACATTTTAATATAAGTTCATGCATTTCTGAATGTAAATACTATAATCAGAACAACACGCTAGTGTTTACAGACTGGGATTGTGTTCCCTAGGTCCTGTTTGTTCTATTTGTGGTTTCAGTAGTGCACACCTCATAGGTTTTAGCCTTGCAATTCAGTGAAAGCATTTCTGCCTGAATTTTGTGGCCTGCTGAGGAGCACCCATTTGAATAGTCCCAGCACAAAAAAGCTTCAAAATAGGACCCCAGTACCAGAAGCTGAGATGCAAGTGCCTGTAGCAGCAAGGAAAATTTATTCTTCCAACCTTTGTTAAAAAAAAAAGCCTCTAATATGTCTCACTCCTGCCAAAGATACAAAATATGAATTTGTAACAGATGGAAAAAAAGGCTTCTCAGATGATTAGGTGAAGGGAGAGACTAACTAACGTACAAGAAAGAGGGAGGAGAGGATTACCGTCGTTGAGTATACGGGGGAATATATTTTGGGGATTGGGGAGAGGCAACAGATAGATGACTACAAATAGATACAGGTCAAGCAGTAGTAAAGTTAGGAATTAGCAACAAGCTGTCTGCCATTAATGATATTTGGTTCTGAAGAAACTTTGCAGCCAAAACAGGCAAAACCCCCCAAACATGTCTTGAGAAGGGAAGACCAGTTTGTTTATAGAAGGGGTGATGACATGGATCTGAAATACCAAGAGACTGGATTTCCTGGCTCAGGTGCATGATAACCACTGTGCATTTTAAGGCTGCTGAGTTTTGTATCATTTTTTGCCTCTCTTTATTCCTTGCATGTCACACAGTAGAACAGTGTGGCTCTCCAAAGCAACCATCTTAATGTCACTATCACTAGCAAGTGACAATCCTTCCCCTTCCTATCAGCAGAGCAGAAGGCTCAGTAATGACAAATCACATGGGTTTCTTCCTTCATCTTTACCGCAGTTCTGGGAAACAAATTTTGACTTGGTGTATCAGGTAGTTCCTCAGGACTGGCATCTCAGGACTGCATTTTATCTCTACTTTTTATGATTTCAGAGCCTCTTGTCCTGCCATTACAACATTCAGTCCCAGCGTTTTCAAGATAGTTTCCATTGCTTCCTCAAGAAGTTGCCAACAACCAAGAATTACTTTATCTGCAAGTAGTTTGGCATTTGCTAAAAAGTATGGCAGAATAGGAATGGAAACACCCATCAAGACAGGGACATCTGCAAGGGAATGGACACAAAGTCATTCAGTCTTACCCTTTTCATCAAATAGGAAAGAATTTACACTCTGCTTGTTGCACATTTACTTAATCCTATCTATAACACTACATAGTACAATGTAACAATCTATGCCAAATTGTATTTGACATTCTAAATGGTTTGACAATTTCTATTTCTCCACATAGTGGAGAATCAGTATAAGTATCAGTATCCCCAGTAGGATATAAATACCCTATCTTTTTGAAGTAGTCTTTCAGCTCTCTTCTTTTTAAGGTGATCCTGAAATATAAGACTGCATTGAAATTAATACTTTTTTACTGTTCAGAAAGATATATGTGGATTTATTTTTCAAACTTGCCATGTTGTCTGGTTTTGTCTCACATATGTATCTCAAAAAGCTTGTTTCCTATTTATGTTATGCTTGTCAGAAAGTGTTTAAGAGCTTCACAGGGACTGCAGTGAAGTGGATGTGCAAAGTCCCGCTTTTCTGCAAGTTGCTTGCAATGGCCAGAGACCCCTCTCAGAAGCATTTCTCCTCCTGAGGAAAACTCCTTAGAAAGAGAAGCTTAATTAGAAATATTTCATTAATGTTCAGTAGAAATGTGCTTTGGATTATGGTTTAGATGTTTCCATGTTACAAAGAGTCTAGATAAAAAAAAAAAGAAAAAGGCCAGTGTCGTGGGTAACCCAAAATGTTATTGTATTCCGTATCTATCTGTGCCCAAAATGTCTCCTGTCTCTCTAAGACCCGGTGCTGCGGCCAGTGCCAGGGCAGGGGGTACCACTGCCTTTACAAAGTCTGAGCTCCCAAGCTGAGTTCTCTTTTGCCTTGGTGGCTTTAGCTCAAGGCAGAGGCGCCGTCTCATCGGAGGTTGGTTTGGGCGGGTTTTTCTGGTGTCACAGCAGTAGCAACTTGAAAAAGCTGCATTTTGCAATCAGAAACTGTTTTGGAGTTTATTTTACAAACCCTGTTGGCACCACTAAGCTTGAGCCGGTCCCTGGGGCCAGTCACCCCGTGTCAGTGCTGACAGACCAGTTCCTCCCCTCAGCATGCCCACAGTGCAGGGGACAGCAGCGCCAACATCGGCAGTCTGGAGGGGGGCAGGAGGAAGAGGCGGGTGGCAGCGCTGACCCACACATGCCGGTACTTCTCATCTGCCACTAGAACTGCTCCATAAGCCCTAACTGGCTGGGAGGGTTTGCTGCCATCCTTTCTCTGTGTCTCCCAGACGATGTAATTGCCTGCGAAGGCTGCCATTCTGGGGGAAGCAGGGAGGGAAGGGCTGTCCCCATTTTCCCTTTGTCTTTCAAGCCGCAAGGTTGACTGTTAGTGGCCACTGTCTTGGGAAAGGAGGAAGTACTCCACTGCTTTGGGTGGGCTCTTTGTCCCCCAGGAGCTGGTGAGATTTAGCAAGTTTGTATCTAGCGATTATTTACTGGGGTTTTTTTGCCCCTTGCTGTTTTGCCTGTTAGTAAACTGTAATTTATTCACTTATATCTGCTTGTATTCCTTTTCTCATTATTGGTGGAAAGGCATCAGTTAAAACAAAGGGAGAGAACTCATTTTAGGGTGTCAAAACAGGGAGTTAGCTGGAAGAGCAGAGAAGTTTTAATATTAAGCGTAACTATAATAATGAGATTGTTTTCACAGTGAAAATCCACACCTTTTTAAGTGAGCACATATATTTATCGTTAAAACTCACCATACATTATAAGTGTTAGAATAGTCTAACACAAGTGAAATATCTCATCTCTGCAGGTGTAATGATCCTCATAATCATTATCCTGAATAGGTGACCATGTGTTATTCTGTGATGTCCTTGAGGTGAAAGAGTATTCATGCGTATTAGCAACACAGGTTTCTTACAGCGTGGATGATGGATAAGTCTGAGAGGAATAAGTGCCCATCAGTGGCTAGATTTTCAACCCCTTGGGATGTGGCAAGGTGGTATGGATCTGTGAGAAACAAGTTAGTAAAAATTGGCTTTTGCTGAATATTATAAGAATTGACATTGAATATTGTAATGTTGGTTTTGGAAAAAGTTAAGATAATGGTACATGTTGAAAACTGTTTAATGATTGTTATAGTAGTCTGGTTGTGAGGTTGGTTTTTGCAGGGGTTGTATGATTTGTGTATTGTGATGTTAGCCTTGTAAGTTTGCATGGCACGGGCTGTTGCTAGCCAAACTTTGAAGACACAATCATAAAAGGAGTGGGATTCCATCCAATGAGGACGCCAACGACCCCAGTGACAGAACTGCACCAGCACCCAGAAGAGTGACAGGGGGCGAGACTATGCAAAACTGTAAATAAATATGCATAAGGCTGATGCAATCACAGGGGTATAAAAGGTGAGACCACCATTTTGTGACCGAGCCTCTGGCACCTGGCCATGCTCCCAGCACTGTCCCTTTTGCTTTGCTGATTTTTATAGTTCTCAATAAAATTTTTAATAACTCATTTCCATTCGGGATCTGAGTCATATATAACAGGATCCTTACTCAGTTTCAAAACATTCAGTGATAGACCTTTTCTTGGTTTGTGTCCTCTTGTTGACAAAACAACTGGGGCGAATCCCTTCTGTTTAGAGAGCTAGTGAAGAATATCCTACCAGGTCCCAAAGTCTGAGACACTCCTCCTCACTTATCAAATGTGCTGGTAGGTGAGAACCACAAGAAGTCCTACTCCAAGCTACCACCCACAAGTCTGGGCAGTATTATGCAGATTTCTTTAGACATACTTTTATTAAAGAAATTTCAAACAGCAAACATCAAGAGAAGGATTAAGAGGTTTGTTGCGCTTCAGGTGTACAAGATTTTCTAGAAGAGGAAAAACTGGAAAAACCAGATCCCACACCTGGTACTCCAGCCAGAGTCTGATGTGTTTAGAAGTGAATGCAAAGGAGCAGACTTGGTTGGAAAAATTGGTATTTATTTTAAATGAAAAACAAACAAACAAACAATTCCGTACTTATTTTCATTTACATCAAGATGAAACCAAGCTGAAAATTTTTAATGATAAACTAGAATGAGAGAAAGACTGCGGAATATCTAGGAATTTTGTGGCTAGGAAGCCCTTTAGGAGATGTCATACAAAGCAGAGAGTCAAACCCAAAGATGTCATGTCTGAGGTCAGCTCACTAGTCACAGGGCAAGTGTATTTTCTAATATTTTTCTATCATCCATTGGCTTTTTGCATTTTGCCCCTACACCTTTAAATGCTTGTTTTTGTTTCAGTCCAGATCAAAACCAACTACAAGAATCACAGGTTTACTTCTTCATTGTTATGGTAAAAACTGAGTAATTCACAGTCTTTGCATCAATGTATATTGACGTGTGAATGCAAAATTAAATAGCTCCATTCAAAGAAAGAGGCAAGTATATAATCAGGCGCAGAAATCATAAAACTATCCGTAGCCCCCACTTACTTCTAGTTCCAAATTAATATCCTAAACTACCTCTTTCCAGGTGAATAAAGTAATCATTCTTCTGGAATGGCTCCATCATTTCCCAGCTCTTTCATACCTCTTATATACTAGATATTCTAGATATACTAGATATTCTTGGTTGAGCCCAGCAACTTAGTGGTAAACGTATTTCTAAGGAGCCTACTCCAAATTTGGTCAATAGCACACTTATTCTTTTCATATTTACATGAAAAGGTTGATCTACCATTTCTGGCTAAACCCAAAATGCACACCTACCAAAGTGCTTTCCTAACTATTTCTCTTTCAAATGAAAAATAAATTTAGTAAGCCAGTGAATTAAAATAGACCAGCTGCATGCAAAGGTACAAAACTGAACCAGATAGGCAGAGCCAGAAGGGGTTCAGTTATGTATGAGGTACTGGTAAAAAGCTGATGGGTTAAATTGTGGCCAAAGTGTCAGGTGTTCATTGTTATGGGCTTAAAAAAAGTGATTTCTTAGAGATAAGGAAGGAGTATTTCTGTTGGCAGTGTTTCTTTAGGGTGTGCTTTCCCAAATCTTTGAAACGTGGGAGTGGTTCATGTGGAGTTAAGTTGCTTGTGGGTTCAGGTGAGTTGTGGTGTGAACTCACATGTAGGTGTTCCCCAGGAAGAGGAGACCCAAAGGTCCAGAGCTGCCAAGTGAAGGTACCTTTTAATTCTATTTATGATGATTGAGGGCCTGGAAATGGTGCCTGGAATGAGGGCCCGGAAACTGGGAGGATCTGTTTTGTCTTCAGAGAGGATATTTTTAATCCAATTGCATTAAATTTAGAGCAGCAGTTAGAGTCCCTCATGTGCCTTAGCAAACCTTTGTGTATTCAAATGGGCATTTCATGGCTTTTTCTCCGTGCATGCTGTTTTGCAGTGAGCACAGTCAGGTGCAATTCCTTCCTCAGCCCAGAGCTTGGCTGTGTGAGGTTGAAGAAATCTGTACTAATGTTACCTCCAACTTATTTTCAGAAGCCCTTTTGGTGCTTTTCTCCCCATAAGCTGGGCAGTTAGAAAGTCTGACACAATTTCTCAGAATACCTTTTTTTCATCCCAAGACTCTTTGCTACTTGGATTCTGTGGCAACTAATGACTCTCTTCTGTTTCTAGCATCTATAACATCATCCTATTCCAAAACCACAGGTAACAAATATTAGGTAGAACTCGGGCTTTTTCTGACTTCGGGAGTAAAAAGTCAGGATCTGGTGATCTAGTGAAAGAAACAATGAAATTATTCTGTCTGCTATAGTTTTGGATTTATGCAACAGCTTCACAGGAAGTTCCCTTAGCACAACTTAATTACTGCATACCTTTAGCCTTTGATGTTTTCTGATGAGGACATCTGAGGCCACACTCTGTTCATGCTGGAATATGTTAGCATTTCTAGAAGTGAATATGAAAAAAATAAAATATGTAGCTGAAGAGGTACTAAAGATTTTGTTTAAATACTTGAGCTGAAATACAGCAATTAGGTATCCATTAACAGGTTTAGAAAATACAAATAAAAATTTCTACATTGGTGGGCACCAGAGTATATTAATTTTGCTGAATAAAAGACATATATCTTTATTTTAAAAAGCCCAGCTAAAAAAATTTAAAAATCAGGATTTGTTGTAATAAGCAGCTGCACTTCTAGGTCTGCTTTAAGTTAATGTTTTCTAGTCTTTTCCTGTTACCTTCCCCAGGTGAGTAACAAGACCCTGCTGAGATCATTTAGCCACTGAGATTGGAGCCATCATTGGCTCCAAGGATCTCTCCCTTCTTACCTCCCTGCCTTGGGCCAGAGCAAGACTGTGGTGACAGATGCCTGTGCCTGCATGTGTCAGGCAAGGGCTCCTACTTGCTTCCAAATGGTTACTTGATGTGGCATCCCCAAAGAGTCTGTAATCCTTGTTTGCTTTGTTCTGCATTGCTTAATATCCAGTGACTCAGCAGCATTCCCTGCCACCCACTGGCATATTTTCTGTTATTTTATACATTGTGAAACAACCACTAATTTCATTTCATGGGTGAGGAATGAGCCTGCCACACATAATTCCCCAGCATGTTATATGGGATCTTATCAGGGAACTGTCACAGCCCCAGGAAAAGTTTAGCTGGCATCTCAGTAAAGGCTCAGTTTTGTGGAAAGACAGTTTTAAAGTGTTTGCCCTAGAGGTCATATGGGGTCCAGGAACCCAAGATAATTCCAAGGAAAGCAGCAAGGAATAGTTGCTGGGTGAGCAATGAGCAGATGCTCCAGAAGAGACACTAAACAAGCTATGGAGCAGCACTGCAACAGCCTTGAAGCCTCTCCAGGAACAGGTAGACAAGGCAGCTGCTGCTGTATTCCTGCTCCATGGGATAAAGAGACCCAGCTGATCCGCCTTCAGCACTGTACCTTGCTAGCCCTGCACTTCCATGCTGTTTTTTGGAGCCTGAGCATGGTTTGAGTAGTCCTTAAAATGAAGCAGGCATCCATCTTATGCTGGCAAAGGGACAGCTGCTCTGATTCATGGTCCTACAGGACATGGCTGTACCAAACCTGGGCTTACAGTAAGTTGATTGAATGGCTTCAAAGGAATGAGCATAAACTTACTGGATTTTTCTGAGGTGGTTAAGGTTTTTAGTTTGGAAGTAATCCTTGTTTATTTTTCCCCTTTATGTCCCACCAGCTGAGGGCTTCACATGTATTTTATGCAAGGCACAGCTGTGGGATGTGCACTGCAGAGGCCGTTCATGGAGAGCATCCATACAGGATAATAAATGCCATTTAACCAAACAGACATCAGAAGCAACAAACTTCTCTCAGTGTTGAACATGTTGTGCCAGTGTCCAGAAAAGGAAGAATCACCTGTGACACTGGGTCCATAAGCAGGGTAATGTACCTCCTGCATGGCCACAAATGACAGCATGCCTGCCTCAGTCCCAGCAGGGGACTCTGGTAGCAGGCCAGACGCATGGGCACTGTTGTATCTGTACCGGCATGAAGTGCCAGTAAATACCTAAACCCTAAAATCCATAGGAATCCAAGTGGCCTAGAGGAAGCAGTGAGCTAGCGCAGTAGATGGTGGTGGTGAAGGGCTCACCCATGGGACAAGAATGCAGTACAACCCTTCCTTGCTATGGTAAATGTGGACACTAGGAAGACAATGGCTATTTCTCATGTGATGCAAATCTTAAAAAAAAAGTGGGTTTTCTTTCTTGTTAAATCAGCTGACCAGCTCTGCTTCTGACACCCTCTGACCATCACTCATCCGATGTAGAATTCAGTTTCCTCATGGACAGGTTCAAGAGGACTACTGGAGGAACAGCAGTAGCACCTAAACCACAGGGAAGCAGATTTTGGATACTAAAAATATTAAAAGTGAGTCTGTTCAGAGGAGGCAACTTTGGATTTTGCTCATGGGTGTAAAAAGTTTAATATCACCTTTTGAGAGTTTAATATCACCATAGCCTAAATTAATGTTACTGCCATTGGGAAAATAGTGCTTTTTATGTCTACAAGATCCCCAGAAATAAAGATACACCCATATGCAAATTGTACCCATATTATAAGCACATCCATGACTCCAGACACTTTCAAAGGATTTGACCAGCTAGCAGAACAAAATCCAGTGCTGTGTTTAACATATCAGCCTGACTAAAAGCAGAAGATTAAGAAGCCTTGGCACTGTAAGAAACATTACTGAGACATTAGATATGAGGTTATGATAAATGACAAGTCAAATAGGAGAACCCATATCTAAAGATGGAAAAAAATTAGTCTCTGAAACAATTAGGAATGTATTCCTTCTCAATGGATTTTCCCAAGATACATCCTCAGTCCCTTACGATAACGTCACCAGAGGATATAATAGATAAAAAGAGAGATTGTGTCTATCACAGATACTGCATTTGTCATCTAATAATTTAAATGTTGAATACTAAATGTTATTGCTAAGTGATGAAAAGGTTGCCTGTATGACAGTTGCTTGAGCCAAAGGTATAATGATTAGTGGGAGATCCATAGCTTCGGTGATAATCTTGAACTGTCCCAGAAGGATTTTCTCATCCTAAGCAGCAGTTAGAAGAGCCTGTTTCACTTGCCTTTGCAAAACTTTAGCTGAGAGGAACATGAAAAATATCCATAAGACAAAGAAAAACCCATAACCACAAGAACAGGAGATATAATCTGAAAAGAAAGAAGTTAGAGCAAAAAAAGAAGGGGAGAAAAAAAGGTCTCCAGCACCCCCGGCCCAAGGATGCAATGACCATGGGGCCAACAGGAGGCTCAAGAAGTTGCCTCATCTGCAAGGAGTCATTTTCAGGGACATCATTAGGGGAAGGATGTTATTTATTTGCTTGGTTTTTATTTCTCCATAGCCTGCTCATGCCATTACTGGAGAAGGGCTACTGGACTGCAGGGACCTTCATCCCAGCTGTTTTTATGTTGCCTCCCATCTTTGTTAATAAGATTGTGGAGGATGAATCAAAAGCAGCTTCTGGAATGAGGTAAGATGGATGGAAAAAACATGGAAAGATTTATTTTCCTTGGAGAGTCACCATATGTAAATAGTATAATTAGTTCTGGAAATAAGGAGTGTGACTTAGCTGAACTCCCAAAGACTGTCTCTTAGGTTCAGTCTTTGACACCTTTCCAGGGAAACAGCCTGAAGTCATGGGAAATTTTCTGATTCTTCATCTTCTTCAGAGATTCGCTGATATCGGTCTGCTAAGGGTACTTCAGATTCTCTGGAAATAATTTATTTGTAAATTAGCATTTTTTTTTGGCAGAGAATGAGAACAGATCTCTTGATGGTCGTAAGTGTTCATAAGTGTTTAAATTTTATTTTCAGGCTGGATTGGAGCACCTCAGAGAAATACTGGATGAAAACTGAACTCCTTGCATGCTCTGGAGAAGATGTTGGCCACTGCAGTACAGTAAATATGATACTAGAAAACACAAGAATGAGAAAAAAGGAACAGGATCCTTTTTCCTCTTCATACATTCCCATGAATTCACGATTAAAAGCAACTGCATCATTCTGTAAAGAAAAAATTCTGTGTCATTTTCTTATTTCTTTACACCAAAGTTATTAAATCTGGTGCAAAGAACGTACTTTTGGTTTGATCATTTCTCACCCAGCCTATAGGGTAGGCTGTTACATGATATTCAGAATTCATTCTCTAAATAATTCCAGTGATGTATTACTAAGAATGGTAAGATCTTAATTGCCTTCCAGCAGTTTTAGGTTACACTTCACCCTGCACTGCATCTACAGTCTACATATGTTTAATCCTGGAGCTGTCTTCTAGCAGCAGTTTGGCAGCATTTGTCAAACAGTCGGTGTGTTAAAACTCCAAACATGTTTCTAAGAGCCTGGTGCTAGTACTAGAGGGTTATGGCATTTTCCATATTAAGTAATGATATATATGATGGTAATGACAGTGTCTTTTCCACAACATATTTATAAGGATCAAAACCTTCCTCTGTCACCTATTCTCATGCTAGGTCTGCTACTATGTGAAAATCTATTATTAACTCACTACAAGCAGCATCAGGTTTTATTAGTTCAGGGGAGGGAAAGCAATGGGTCTACTCGTCTTCCTTCAGTCCTTCTCAAGCAGAACTCCATAGTTTGGTGATCATAACCAAGGAGGGATTTGGCTCAAAGGTTAATTCTCTGTTTGCTTTGCTTCATGTGATTTTGAAGACTTGGTTGGTATATTCAGCTGTGTAACTCTTTACTGTTGTTTTGAAATGAATTAAAACGTTTGAAGAATTATTTATCTTACCAACACTTCTGTATCAACATGGCTCCTTGTTCTAGCCATTACGATTTTCCCCTGGGAGGAGGTAGCTTGATAGCTTGCTAGTTAGAGTTAAATGACTTAAATGGTAAGTGGCATTTTGTTCTCATTACACTAAGAAAAGTCAATCAATATAAAGCCCATCAATGCATTAATATAAAGGCAGGAACCAAAGAAAACTGATATTAAATGGAAATTTAGGATCCATTATATTGAACACTATAACTCAGTTTCCTGAACTAGAGTTGACAAACCACCAGTAAATGTCCAGCAGGGAGTAGTTCTGCTGTGATTATACTGACTAGATGATTTAATAGGTCTTTTTCCTCTCTAATACCTATGAACATATGAAAATCAATGGCAGCCCACTTAGTGGAAGTACCTTCCCTTGTTTGCATGGTTTGAGCTACCTATGCAAAGCGATGCTAACAGAGATGCTAGCTGTGTGTCACCTCCAGGGGGAAAGCCTCATAAAGAAATTCTAGGCCAAAATCCAAAGGATTTCTTTTGAACTCTGAAAACCACCACCTTATTTCCTTTGTAGGAACTTCAGGCAAAACCTTGCCACGGGAGAGGAGGATGCCAGTTGTCGGCTGTAGAACAAGGTAGGGACCAGCTGGCAGGAGTGTAAGATCTCTGCCCTCCATCTGTTCCCCTCCCAGAGACTCTTTTGGGACACAGGTCCCTGCCAATTGGTGGAGAGAGGATGGGATTGGTATGCAGCTGCGACCAGGCACTGACGGGTACCCCCCTTCAGGCTTCTCTTCCATTTAAGAGCCTTGAGAAAACCTAACTGAGGAATATGGTAAACAGCCCAGAAATGTGGATTTATTCAGATTGGTCTTCTCCTGATCCCGGTGTCCCATGGGCTGTGGAAATGTATCTGAGGAGTGGAAGCAGCTGCCCCCTCTGTATTGCCACAGTTTTATTGTAGTTTTCATTTCTGAGCTGTCATTTCGTTTAATTTCCAGTAGATGCTACTCTACTCTAGATGCTCGCTAACCAGGAGAATTGTTCTTTACCCGAATGCCAGACCTTGACAGAAACGTTTCTTTGTGTATTTTCAGAATACAGAAAAACAGTCTTAATCCATCAAAAGTTGATCAATGGTATGACATGATTAATTAACAAGCAAAAAGGAAGGAGCAGGGCCATGCCTACCCAGTGAAACCCGTGGTGAAAAGCCATTGCAGGACTGAATTGAATAATTTAAAAACATTTTAGTAAACAGTGGCAGGAATATGGAAGATCACATTATATATCAGCAGTGCTGGTAAAAAGCATGGGTATAGGAGAAGCAATAAAATCTTGGGTTTTGGTAGTGAAATAAGGGAAAATGGAATAAAACATAATTTCTGAAACAATCTTTATTAATTAAGACAGCAAATTTGACCACAAATTGTTTTGTGTTCCCACTTGCAATATTGAATGTTATTTTCACATCTTATCTTTGACCAACTTTTACATATTTCTCTGCTTTTCTCATAAAAATAAAGTGTGTGGTGGAATCCTTTAATGAAAAGGATTTGCAGGACTTCTTGAAAAACTTTTAGGACAAAGGACATAGTTTAGCTGAAATAAAAATAAAATTAAAGGAATATTATTATATTTTACATAATTATATACATATAATTATATATTTAAAATATTATGTATTTTAACCCCTCTGTCCCCTGCACACTGTGCTTTGGACACAAAGCCTGCCATCCATGAGAAAGCAGGGAAAAAATCTTCTCCTAATTTGAGCTGGGGTGTGCTGAAAAGAAAAAGTAAGTTCTTGTTCAAGTCTACATTCATGTTATTTGAAGTCATACTTTTTATATTCTTGTGCTGGAAATACTTGAAGGATAAAAGCTGATGCTAGGTGTCCCACATGAAGCAATTGTTCTACATCAAAGGACAGAGGACAATTTCCACAGGGGCCCTGTCCCAATATCAATTCCCCATGACGTTAAGGACCAGTAGCACCCACTTGCTGACATCCCCATTCAAAACCTTTGCCCTCAGTGCAGTACATGCCTTAAAATTTTCTCCTGGCCTCGCATTTAAGGAGACAGACTCATGCATTCTGACTAATAAAACAACACAGGAAATTCTGTGAAATGATGAAAAGGTAAAAAAATGAAAGGAGGAAGTGTTGGTCAAATCTAAAGGGAATATTAATAAATGGTGCCAAGCAAAGTTTTACCAACATTGTTTATTTCCATAGCAATTAATCTCAAAAGTCTTGGCCTTTTTTTCTCCCCATGATAATTATTCCAGTAAATTTTAAAGTAAATGGCAGCATTAACTTAATCTTTTATTTAGCTAATAGGAAAAGGTTGCATTAGAGCTTTCCTGGAATAAATGTGAATGTTCTTTAAACTGAATGCATAATGGCAACTCCCCATTCAGCTGCAAAATGCACTAAATACGGCTTTGTCATATCTTGAGCTTTTATGTCAAGTGTCACTTTATTTGACCTTATTCTTCAAGTTCTAGTTGATCAAATCATGCTGTTTTGTGAAAATCTCAGCTTTTAATAGAGGAATAATGGTTTCCTGATAGCTACAGAGAAAAACTTAATTCCAACAGCTCCTAAAGCAACTATGAGGAACCTCAGCATCTATGGTTAAAAAAATTAACGGAGCTTCAGTTCTATACTTTGGTCATCTACAATGGTGAGCATTACACATAGTGTAGCTGTGTGGGAAAACACACTACTACATACAGAATGAGGGAAAATTATTCAGGTCAGGCCCCATTTACCTGAGTAGCCATCTTTTGAGGTGCCTGCCTGAACCTGGGGATATTCTTTTCCAGTTACCATTACATATCCAGGCTGTAATGCTACTCAAGATTCAGCTCTATTAAGCCAAGATTAATTTAACTCCAACAGTCTTATTTGTGCACCTGATAAGCTTTAATGACAATGTTTCAGGCAAGGCTGTAACATGCACCCTGTAACTTGGCTTCCTTCTGCACCCTCATCACTACTGTTTATCACTGTCCTGGTAACCCTGGTCCTTGCCCACCCCAGTTCCAAATCAGTTTGTTTCTCATTTGAACTTTAGCTGCTTGAAAGATAATGTCAACAGAAATCCCAGTGGAGGCAAGCTTTGCAAACAGGATGCTGTTGCTTTGCATAGGAGATAATATTTTTTGAACATTTCTCGTGAGAACTGCAAGTAGACAGCAGGAGAAGGATGACTAAGAAAGCATCTCAGGAAGCAGCGCATACGCACATCAGGAGTACCACATGGCATAGTCATAGTACAAATTACAAACACACAGTCCTGTGCAGTCCAGAGCTGCCCCAGCACTGGCTCTGCTGTTACCTGCTGGTCCTTCATGCTGCCTCCCACATCCCAAGGCTGCCCTCTCCCCTGCCGGTGGCCACAGGGGCTTCAAATGGGGCAAAGACAAGGGAAATGGATCCTGCAAGCACACCATGAACATCAGAAGATTGACATCACCATGCTCCAGCTGAGCTGCATGCAGAGATGGAGGGTGCAGATCCAAGGGTACAACACAAGAGTCTGTTTCCACATGTCTTGCAGTGCTGGACTAGAAGAAAAGAGGGTAGATGGCCATTGGCAGCCCTTGGGGTACCACAGGTGCCTGGGCAGTGCCAACCGTGCCCTATCCCCTGCAGCACTGGCCCAGAGGGCTCAGGTTCAGCCTGCTGGCACTGCTGTCACCTCTTTCCAACCGCAAAGCCAGGTGCCTCCTCATTCAAAAACCTTAAAAACACTCTGTTTCCTCATTGTAGTGCAGGGAAGGGTGACACATGGGTTTTCTCATTTTCTTTCCAATGAAAGATGATGGGCCAGTTTGTTAGAGAAAGGGGATGTGGCAATTCTGCCGTTACTTTGCTGTGAGAGCTCTAGTGAATCCCTTAAACACTCTATGCTGAGCTTACCCAGCCATAAGACACATGCAGACCTCGTAGCAGTATTCTGAGAAGAACTGCAGTTTCAGATTCTCCAGGGTAAACTGCTAAAACAGGGCAGAGCGTTGTGATTTACTGATGATTTCTTCAGCATTTAACATTTTCTACAGGCCATGGTTCAGCTAGGAAAGATGGAAGATGCCACAGTCGTGATCTTTTTCCTTTCCATGCAAATGGTAACCTAGACAATATGCAAACACATCTGCCTAAATCAAAGCAGAATTTTCATCCTCACCTGTCCCTGCTCAGGCACAAAAGTTGGCAGCAATTAGGGAGGTTCAGAAATCAAACATGGAAAGAAAGATGAGAGGCACACAAGTGCATATTTAGATAAGATACAGTTGGTATAGGAAAAGAATCTTTCTTGAAAGGTCACCTAATCCACTAGGAAAAACAAAGAAGTACTTATTGTTATTATTTATTCCATTTTCATGAAAATATTTTTAGCACAAAGAGATATTTATTCTTCCACCTTCTTTGGTATCTATTTGAGACATTAATTCTCAAGTGATAAATGATAAACTGAATGAGACTTTTCCAGAAAAATGGAAGAGATGGGACTTATGCCTCAGTTATCCTACAATTAAACCGGCAATTACGGTCTCTACTATCTAAACCCTATGAGTTTGGGTTTTTTGCTTTACAGCTGGATGCAGCATAAACAACATCCTTTGTACATTTCTGACAGTGGTTCTAATTGACCATGGCATTGATTAGCTGCATGCAGGTGGTTGAGGGTTTCCTCTGAAAAGTTTTTGATATCTCATTATAGTGCGGATGAAAGCAGCAAGCGCTCATGGCTGACGCGGCTAACATTTCAGCTGTTACTCTACACTAACCCAATGGTTTTTTACACCCTTTTCATCCCCACACCTGAGCTAGTTAGAGTGTGATGCTGAACACAGGCCAGTTTGGATGAGAGGGATGGGACTGCAGCCCTGGTTCCCCACATGCCCTGTTCTCAATTCAGGTGACCTTACCAAGCAGATACAGAGCCAGGTAACTGCAAAGCCAGCAGCTGGCACTTTGGAACCCCAAATTTGAGTTTCTGGGTAAGGCAAATTGCTGCAGCAGTAGCAGGATTATTTTTCTATTTTTTAATATTTATTTTAAACTCATTTCTGTGTGTATGTTGGTCTGTCAGGAGCAGCATGAAGCAAATGCTTTTGCATAATTGTGTATTACAGCTTGGAGTCAAAGCTGGTGCGTGGGTGGGGAGGGACTGGTTACACATCTCCAACAGGAACCCTAACGGATGTTGTAACAGCCACATGAAGAAAACATCTGCTCATTAGCAAAGCTGCTCCATTTCAGACACTGAGAGCACGCAAGCACCAACAAGCCCTGAATAGAGGCTGGTCATATCTAAATCCCCATGTTATTGTTTGGCCACCCGGGCCCCCCCACAGCTTCTAGCTAACCCTCTGCACTCAGCAGCATCCCCTGGTCTGCAAGTCAATACAATATTCCGAGAAGATTTTTTCCCCCTGGCTGGCTGCACTGCTCACATTTCTTTTTCTCCTTCTTGCAAACACACCCAGATACCAGCATCTTCCCCAGTTTCTCTGACTTTTCTTTCCAGTTGTTCTGTCTAGTGGCCTCCAACATGCTACATCTTAGCCTTTTCTTCCCAAGGCCAAGGGAAGGCGATTTTCCATCCACTTCCCCTGTTGCTTCTTTCTGGGGCAAATCCTGTCCCCTCTGCCAGAAATGGCTTTGTCCCATTTTTTAATTTGTGGGAAGCTGTTAATCAGTCTTACTTCCTTGGTGAAGCACACACCTATGCAGCTCCCTGCCTCCCCCAAATGTCCTGCAAGCTGTCTCACACCTGCTTCATCCATGCCGATGGGCTCTCTGGTGGTTTCTTGTGGAGGGAGAGTGGCTTTGCCCTGAGATGGTCTGTGCCTGTGATCAGGTTTCTGTGGTGGCCCTGGCTGTGAAGCACCCTGGGCTCTCCTTCGAGAGAAGAGGTAGAAAAACAAAAGGAGAGAAGCAGAACTGAGAGAATGAGATCAGTGATGGTGTGATCACAAAGAGGCACCAGTTAATTATCCATGGGGATTCTTGGACAGGTAATACCAACTCCTCATATTTTTCCCAAGTCCCCAGTTAGTTGCTGATGAGAGCCAGACACTTGGTTCCTCATGTGTATCCATCTGGTCACACAGCTTTGGATTAGAGTATCTGTGGGAAGTGAGCGCACATAGCGCTGGATGCTGACTGTCCAAACACAAAGTGCAAGAACTACTTCGCCTTGTGTGCCCAGCTCTGTCCAGGGGCGGGCTGGATCCAGGGACTTCAAAGATGTCACATTTGCTTGCCAGGCCAGAAAAAAAAGTCTGGAGCCCATATTTTCCATCATTTCAAGTCTGAAGTGTACTTGAGAAGTCTGAAGTCTTTGACAGGGTTTTATACTTGCAGAGGGGGATTTTATTTTGAACATCCTTTAAATACTCTATGGGTAGGAGTATTTCCAGTTTTGGAGTGGTACATGTTTTCTGATAAATAAAATCAGCCTATGGTGTGGACCTTTGCATTGGTAATCAATACAGCATTTATCTGCATTAGTGACTCACACAGCCTGTCACATTGGCTTTGTTCAGTTATTTAATGTAAGGTTGTATTTATATTACCAAATATTTACATTGTAGATATTTTAACATCGATGAACAGATATTTTGCAATACGTAATTTATTAAAGAATAGAGTTTTGCATCCTCTGACATGCTGCAGTCTTCATAAAAATGTCTCTCAAAATGAAAAAGTTTTTGGCATCTCAAAATATTGCTCATCTCAAAAGATAGAAAACTGTAGGTCAGAAGTATGGTGGTAATAGCTGAAAGAAACACTTTTCCTAATCAAATTTGTGTTTAACCAAATCCTGTTACACTTCCAGATCCAATTGATGTCATTTGCCCAAATTCTTCTCCCAGGTACACTTTTTATTCCTAGAATAGATCTGTATCTAAGGAATAACACTGTGTTTGCTGCATTGTAGACCAAGCTGGCCCAAAAGACAGATTGGTGTGCCTGCCATGTGAGGAGAAGAGGCAGAGTTTTGTCTCTGCAACTTAAATTTTGTATTTTGAATACAAGTTCTTGTAATTTCCTAGTTAGACAGTAATCATAGCTTTGGCAGAAAATCTTTTCTGTTTGTGCTTTGTTTGTGTTGTTTTGAAATATACATGTACAACAGAGTTCAACGAAAACACATTGCAAAACACTGCCGGATCCTAAAGGTAAATCCTTAAGTGACTCTTTATTGGGACCTGGCAATGCTTAGGGACAGAGGTAGGAAAACCCCCTCCTGGGTAATGACAGAAACCTCTGGGTACAATCTATAGGACACAAAGAGGCAAAAACAGATGGTGGCCACAGACCTGAACCAGAGCAGAGGGTCTGTGCTCTGTATGGTGGAGGATGAAAACTGTTGGGTGGAACAAGCTCATTTGCTTCAAAGCAAAATGGCAATTCCCAGCCAGCCGTGCAGCTGCAGGACATCTGCCTGTGTCCAGGCGTGGAGCCCTGTGGCTGGCAACCTGCTGGTAAAATATAATCAGCAACATTCTGAGCAACAACAACAGCAGCAAAATGGCAAAACCTAATGGGAGAGTAGAGCCAGGGAGCTCAGCTGTGCCTGAGGCCATGTAAAGTCTGTAGCACCACAGAGACACGGCAGGTTTCTCATCCCTGCTGGATCCCCTAGGCTGGCTGTAGCTCAAATACGTCTATGTAAATCCAAAACAAACCACTGGCCTGACTTTAATTTACTAGAAAGGCAAACTCACACAACTTCAGAGCATGAAGACCAAAGCAGTGGAAAAAAGTTACATGTGGTTGTTTGCAGGCCCCAGGAGACAGCTCTACACCCCATGCCCTCTGAGCAGCCTCCTAGACCAGACAAGGTCCCACTCAATCGTCCTCTGAAGTCAGTGGTCACTGGGGTTGAAATCCACAAAGGCACACACCACACTGGGGTCAAGGTCCCTATGCCAGTGACATGGAGTTTTTTCCATGTTACTCTGCAAGACCAGAAGTACATTTCTGAGGAAGCACACACCAAATGTAATCACCAATGTGGCCACCCTCATGCTTGACCTCCAGTGGTGGCCAAGTCCCCAGTTTTCCCAAGTCGCAGGATGGGGATGGAAAGGGGGCAATTTTATGGCAATTGCCTCCCAGACTACTCCTCTGCCAGTCTTCATCCCAAGTTTCTCCTGAGTTGAAACTGATTCTGCCCAGAACGACTTCTGCTAGAATTATTCTCTACTGATTTATTGAGTGCTCTTTAATCCTCCCACTAAATTCAGTAGAGACTGTGCTTTTCAAAGGCAGAATTAGGCTCTGTGATTAAGGAAAAATTGCCCTATTTAAAGGAGAGAAAAACAAAAGCTCCAAGAAAGAGTATTTGCAGAGGTCTCTGGGCTTGCAGCTTTGTTCTGCAATGCTCCAACACATCACTGCATAGGTGTTCATTTCATTAGTCTGGCACCAAACTGTAAATTACACCATAGATACAGCCCAACTCAATGCCTGATTCATACTTTATTAGAGACATTGCACCAACTCTTAGAAACCATAGCTGTTGTGCTACGAAGCACAGAACAGAATATTGTGTTTCTTAAAGGGAATTTATGATGTGACCATTGCATAAGTAGTGGATTGCAGAGCTCTAATGTCATCTTAGGCTACAGAAACCCTTTATTTCAGGATCTCTTCATATTAATGTACTGCACTGGAAGTTCGAACAAGGCAGTCCATCCACTATTTTCAGTGACAGATAGGGCTAATTAGCTCATATAACTATTTTTTGCACTACTTTATTTCCATTGTTCCTCCAACTTTCCATGTAGGCAACAATTACAAAGCTGTAAGGACATGCAGAATTATGCCTGGCATCTCTGGTTTAATTAGAGAAAACACAGACAAGAGCAGCACTGCTACTGCTAACTGCAGATGCCTACCTGACAGATTTACTGAGGGATTTCATGTGTTTGTCTGTCTTTCTTCTGTGTCCCACACTGTGCAAGATGAATTTAACAGCTGGCAAAAAGGGTCCTGTGGTCCCTTGTGGGCTTGTCAGGCTCACTGAAATAAAATACCTGACTATCAAGGCCTCAATGCATACAGTCATATGAAGATTTTTATCTTTTTGGGAAGCAATATTGTAATGCATATTACAATATGCATATTCTAAGGGAACACACAAACTGATGCTTTCCTTCCATTCGCCTCTTCCAAGCCTTTGCCCTGTTTTCCCCTGGAAAACAAAGCTGCTATTTGGCACTTCAGGTGATGAATTTCTGTTTCACAAGACAGCTTGTTTGCAACAAGACTTCTGAAAACAGGGACATAGCTTATTCATCCTGAAGCACTGAGCTGAGATTACCATTGTCAGTATTTAGGCACAGGGTCATCTATGTCTTGCAGTGAGCCAACAAGAAGTCGTTTGATACCTACTACTGCACAGCAGGGCAAGGCAAGCTGGTAGCAGGATCCTCTTTGTTTCCATCTCTTGCCATCATGACAGCTCTTCAGTGGAGACCTGTGCAGCTCAGCGGAATGCACCAGCAGCTATTAGCAAGATTGAATGGGCATGTCTGAACTTATATCCCCTGAAATGGGGAAGTGAGTGATCCACGCCAGCACAGCTGGCAACAAGGAGGGGGAACTCAAATGAAAAGAAATGTAAGATAATATGGCTGTTTTGAAAAGTTCAGCTGAAGCTGAGTGAGACTTCCTCTGTACCCTTCAGAATTAAACAGCCAGACAGTAGCATCTCCAAGATCAATTTACTCAAATCCAGGAGACTAGTGGTCAAAATCTGTAACACGCTGGGAGGTGATTTGACATTAGGTGACACAACCATGCATCACCTCGTTGCTGCAGCCCAGCACTGGCAATCACCTGCTAGCAGAGATCTGCACTTACATCAGCACATCCTTTTGGCTGCACCCTTGAGAGCAGTAGCTACCACGAGGCAAAAAAAGGTATTAATTTACAAGGTGATGTAGTGATTTTATTTTTTTGAAATAAATGTACTTGTGTTGCTGAGACTGTTCTTGCTCCCCAGGTGGCCTGCACTACACAGGGACATCAACGACAGATATTTTGCTTAGCCCAAGAGTAAAGCAAACCAGAGGGACTAAGAGAAAAAAAAAATAATGCTGCACAGTTTAAATTTCTTCTAGCTAAACAGGACTTTAGGTATGCATTTGTTGCTGAATGGCAAAGGTGGGGATGTCCTGCCTGCTGCTGTGAAAAGGGGAAGCAGCAGTATATCACCTGCACTTTGCTCTCAACAAAGCTCACTAGATTTATTCTTTTTGTATTTCTCAAAGCTTTTTTGGGTACATCCTTTCATTCAATTTTACAGCTGTACCAATCCCTGTGTGTAAGAGCAGAGTGTACATCTAGGAGTGAAAGGGCCTCATTGGGCTGTTTCATGGAAGTAAATGGTGACATTGGCAGCACTATTTTTGTAACAGAAGCATGGTCACACATAATTTATATTGTCTTGAAAGAATAGATTCCCAAGGTTGGGAATTTCCCAAACATAGTGGAACTTCTATGAAGGACCATGTTGGGGTTAGAGAAAAAATGAGTCTCCCAGCAGAATGGTCTTTAAAGGTCAGAAAATCTATAACTGGAAACCTTCTTAAGATCATTTAAAACCTTGAGTGTAGATGACAGTTGAAGGAATATTTAGTACACTAGGTATCTGCACCCCTATTTAGAATCTGAGCAGTTTTAAAGGCTGTTATAATGAACATAACACAGGAGGAGAAGACAGCTTGGTTTACATACATGAACTGCAGTTCGAACTTTATAGGCTTAAGCTACACCAGATTTTTTTTAATAAAGGCGAGGAGGGGACAGTATAAAGAAAGGATTCTTTTAGCAAAGGGAAACATTTTCAGAGTGTAGATTCATGACATGCTGTTTCTGGAAGTGCAAAACTGCACTCCCAGCAGGACATATCCTTCCTTGTAACCCATCCCTTTGCTGGCAGAGGCAGAAAAGAGGATTTAGGCAAGAAGCCTGACAGCTCTGTGCCAAATCCTCCTCCTCATCTCTGAAATCCCTGCATGAGCAAACTGGCAGTGGTTGTTCAGATGAGATCAGCAGTGTCTGCTGCAAGCTGAGGCAGTGGAGGACTCTCGGCAGCAGGGAAGCCCTTGCTACCTGCGTGGTCCTCCCAGGGCCTGGCAATTACTGGGAATTGCCACTCCTTGTTCCCTCTGCACATTATGCCTACAGAGCAAGGACCTGCAGCAACAGGTGGAGTGGCTGCAATCCTGCATGGAGTCAACAACACAGCAGCAGCCTGACCATCAGAGACAAGTGAGCAGCACCAACAGCGATTTTACAGCTAGATAAATACATATACATATGTGTGACTTCAGTATGGAGAATAGAGCAGGTCACAGGCAGGTTTTAGAGACTCAGCCTTGTACAGCAAAGCAAAACCCAGAAGCTATGTGCCATTTGTCTCACTAGAGAGAGGTTGGTGCAGCAAAGAGCAGTTTACTTCCAAGTGTTTTCTGCCACTGTCTGACAGGATTTAAAAGACTTGAAAGACTTTCCAGAAGCATTTTGAATTCCACAGGTGAATCCAGATCTTGCCTGGAAAAGCAGGACCCACTTTTGTTATCTCCAGTCCTTCTCCTGTAGGCATCAAAATAAAGCTATCACTTTAAATTCTCTGATTTATAGCAAAAACACAGTCTCTGAGTACCCAAAATGGTAGCAAGTTGTTTTAAAAAAACAAACTCTACCTATAAAAGAAGTTCTCAGAAAAGAAAATAAAATCTCCTCCTCTTCCAAAACACCCCCTACAGAAACTTCCTGACTTTAAAATTCCAATTCCTTCATAAGGTCAGACATCGGTGCTCTTTATATTTACTCAAAACAAGTGAATCAATTACTTTTTCATTTTAATTGACCTGCCAGAAGGTGTCCTCTCAATGAGGACCTAATTAGGGGAAAGAGCCTGTGGAAACAGTGTATTAGATCCACCTGAGACAAACTGAAATAAACATCCTCCCCCTCTTCAATGTAGTCTTCACTTCTATTCAAAAATCTTCTTTTACTGCTTTCTATTATTTTTTTGCTGAGTAATTTTAAAGTCTAGCTATGTATCTTTTTTTTTTGCTCCAAGTGAGAAAAGCCATGGAAATACCTTTGTTTTCCCCTATAGAGGTAGGACTCAGTAGAGTGGATGGATGGATGCATGGATGGATGGAGGGATGGTTAGCACCTGTATCTTCCTCTGTAGCTCAAATATGTTATTTTGAGTGTGTGAATTTCATTCCCTAGGCACCCATGTCATATAATCAACATGTTTAATAAGCTAAAGCAACTTCTCTGTCCTACCTCAGGGAGGAGGCAGAGTCCAAGCAGAGCCAGCTCCTGCAGTCAGGAGCAGGCACATGGCATGGTCAAAACATAGCTCTGTTCATCCACACCCCAAATATTTTAGTATTCATTACTGCTTCTGTTAGCTTATTTTAAGATGACAATAAAGAAAGCAATGTGCATGCATGTGTGTTTAATATAAATGACAATCTGCAGAAGCAGCATTTCCTCAGTTTTTGTGAGATACTGCTGGTGCTGGGCTCTTGAAAAATCTGCAGCAACAGAGTTTTTTGTAAGCGTTTGGGTTTGTGCTCCCCCCCGCCCCACCTCTCAAATTATATGAGTTTTCTACTCATGATGAGGATTTATTGATTATAGCATTTATAGGATTTATAGGGCTATGGGATAATTAAATATACAGGCTTGGCAGTTGTAGTAGAGAATATTCTTTTAGAAATGCTAACAAGATGTTAAATCCAAGGAATTCCACTCCTAGTACTCTGTAGGGTCATAAATCAGTGCAGGGGATATAAATGTAAATGACACCATTTAAAAATCAGGTACATGACTACAGCTATTGAGTTTATGTCTCACTTATCCCTTAGTAACTAAGGGTAGAAACTCCCTCCCCCTCATATCCATTCCACTCTTGATTTTATACTTAAGTAAAACCATATATGTGTCATTCATGGGCTTTTAGTTCATGAGGACTTTTGTGCTAGAATTAAATGGAAATACATCATTCTGTGAGTATCCCCAACTTTTATGTGAAGTAAATTCTTGCTATCCCTTCCCTCCCGATGCTAACTGTCCAGCTATGAAACAGGGAGCTATCTGCGCTCCGAGTGAGATTTTATTGCTAAAATAGAGTAAAAATTGTTTTTAAACAAATAACACACATCTTTATAGTAAAACTCAAGTTTGTTTTACAATTAGAGAAAAGAGTCACATGGTCCCCCAAAAAACCCCAAGTTTTATATATATATATGTATTTCGAAAATATATTTAAAAACATAAAAAACTCTAGTTAAACATATATTATGTTAATCAGTACACTTAAATATAGCGTAATTATATTTACAATATGATGCAGTTGCTTTTAAATTTTAATGCCAATTTCAGTATTTTCCAAAAAACCCATAAAATTATATAAATATACAATAAATATTTATGTTACACAAGATGAATAATAGAGAACAAGGCCACAGACATGAACTTACAGTTGCAAGAGTCTTTAACACAGCACTAGGCCTGCTGACATGCATGATATACTTCTGTCACAGACAGACCACAGCAAGAGTTTAATTAAGTGATATGAAGGACAACCGACCCGCCCCTCTCTGTCTCTGTTTTAACTACAACTGCCCAGCCTGTGACCATGTATAAGGTCAGGCACGGGAGAGCCATGGGACTGCAGGTTAATTGCCAGTTTCACTTTCTATCAATAAGTATAGAATTGGCATGTTATGGGGAATATCACTCTGGGTGTAGTTACTAGACACAGTTCTCTAGGTTCTCAGCTCCATCCCTTAGTCCTCCCCACCTGCATGGGCTGTCCTTTACCCCTATGAACCTACCAGCCCACTGTTCTAATTCTGCCACACCTGCACCACACCTTTACTGTGCCAGGTGAGGATTTATAAGTAAAAGATACAGTCATAGTTAACTTTGGGAAGTAAGGAACTTTATTTCTAGCATGATTTATGCATTAACACTTCTCTTTTGGAAATTCAATTTCTTTGAACTAGTAGTTATTTTATTCCTGTATCTGAATTAGACTACTGTCAGATCCTAGCTATCTTTTTTTTCCAGTCTAGATGACTGATTTGTTATTCCCACATGAGCATCATCCTTTCCTTAAAAGCAACCAACCCTTGTTTTGAGAGGAGCCAACATTATACCGCTTCTCTGCTGCAGATTAGGAGTATTGCTGAGAATAGCTCCTGACTCATGTTGGGTTTACTAAATGCAAATTACAATACACACACAGGTACTGGCCCCAGGGGAATGAAATGGTCTAGTGGAAGGTGTACTTGCCCATGATATAAATGATCTTTAAGGTCCCTTCCAACACAAAACATTCTTTGATTCTATGATTTAATTTGCACGAAGAATATCGTAGATGAAGTTTTGATAATTTCAGTAAGGTTTGGGTTTGTTTCTGGTTTTTTTTGGTTTTTTTTTTTTTTTTCTCTCCTGTGTGGGAAATCCCCATCAGCAATCGATGGGGAAGGCTGAACTTTGAAGTTCAGGTGGGTCACACAACCCTCCTCATTCACAGTCCAGTGTGCACATGGCCAAAGCCACTGGCACTTTGACAGCCAGTTATTCTCAGGAAGGGGCTGCCCTTCTACCTGAAGTAGAAGAAATCACTAATGTGAAAGTGTCTGTTAGCTTCTAGCATGGGTTTCTACCAGTGATGACATAAAATCAGTGCTAAATATGCTCTTCAAAGAGCATTACTGAGGGCAACATATTTCAGTAAGCTTTGCCCAGTCAAGGTTTTAATAAACACAGATTCTGCAGCATTCAGAAGCAGATTATATTTTGCAGTATTTTCCTACTTGTTCAGCTACTTTTTTTCTTGTCTATGGGAATTACAAATATAGCATCAGCCTTCAGTGAGCTTACTAACAAGCTATTTCTGTTCTCAGCCCACTGTAGCCAGTGCAAGTGCTATGCAGAGCTCCCAGCCTTACAACCCGCCTTTTTAGCAATACTTCTGTCAGGGAATGCAGAGCTAAACATGTCTCTCAGAACCTAAGCAAGTTAAGCCAACTCCTCCAGCGCTTGCTCTTCATTTACTTCAAGAGTGGTTTTTTAGTGTCAATATTTGTTTCATAAAATAAGTCTGACAGCAGAGGCAGAGCCACATGAACACAATGCTAACTGCTTTCTACTAGAGGCAGGGCTCCTTTCTGTCTCACTCCCAAGACAGTTTCCAGGGCTCCTTCAGGCAGAAATGCCCACCAGCTTTGCAGGCCTGGGGCCACTGGCACGCTGTGGAGGGGAAGGGCATCCATGTACATGGCCAAGCTCTCGCTCTCTAACATAATGCACAGGACCATGTTCAGTAATGACTGCAATTGGGATAGCCTCAGTCAACCCAAATCACTGTTATTTGTTCCCAAACTGGCTGAGCTATAAAGTCCCACAACCAATCTGATTTCAGATCCACCATCATCTTCTCTAGACCCTTTTTCTAGTGACACTCTCACCGTGCTTCACCAAGACATTTGATCCAAGCACAGTCTTTTATTATATGAAAATCATTGCTCTCAACATTATAGAATATTCTCTATATGACAAGCTCCAGTTCTATGGTAAGTGAAATACTTAAAGATCACAACCAATGTCCCTCCAGAGGGAGAAAAGGGGGAAAAAAAAATTTCAAACACATGCAAACATGGTATAAGCAAATGCATGTCTCAAAAGACTGAAAATTGAAAAAGAAAAACCAAAAAAACCCCCAACAACAGCATCCCCCCCCAACAACCAAAAAAGCATGTTGTCATACAGTTAAATAAGTGTTGTCTTTAAGCCTGAAGTTCAACAATGTGAAGTGGAACATCACCATTCTTTTTCAGTTGCCTCTTTTTATTATTTTTTGTCAGTAGTTGGACTGCTATTGCAAACACCTTCACAACATACAAAAACCAAATTTGTTTCTAATCCAGAATAAGGTAATGATCTTTTTCTTTTTCAATCTGATGGGAGTTCAAAAGTAAAAGAGAAACAGTAAAACTATGACAACAGCACCTTGACATTGTTTTAATTTCAACGCTATCAGAAGTTAGAAGCAGTAAACATATATACTAACAGACTAAAGATACTTACTGTTTAAAATGTAAACAGAATGTTTTGGTTCAATTTATTTTTCTGAAAGAGGACAGTTTATCATTAATTCACAATTGAAGCAGCATGCAATTTTATCCTTTTTTTTTAAAAAATTTTTTATATTTTCAATTCTTGGCAACGGCGACAAACCACAATGTTATGGAGGAATGTAATGCAGACTTTTTTGTTTGCTTGATTTTCTCTTTTTTTTTTTTTTTTTTTTTTTTTTGTTTGTTTGTTTGTTTAAACTTGTGCGCAAATGACTTTTGTTCCCCTTCTGGTCATGGATATGTTCAATAAATAGACTGTGTAACCACTGTACTGTATAAACTTCAGTCATACATGCAGTCCATAAAATTATTTTTTACCGAATAATTTACCCTGTTATGTATATATACAAATAGATAATTTTGTCTCAATATAATCTATACAACATGAATCCACTATCTTCCCCTTTTAATGGTTAACGTACATACACAAGAAGTGTCTATCCTTATAAAGCGCCAGCCAACTCTCTTTTTATTATCCATGGTGAGAGCTCTCACGTAAGACTGGGTAGTTCGGCACTGGGAGTTCCAGTGCCTCTTGTCTATGCCCCTGCAGCCCTCCTTTGTGTACCCCTTAGGGTTGCATTTGGTCTCATAGAAGTATTGCTTCAGCTGGCCTTTGGGTACTGGAACTTTTTCCAGGACTGTGACAGTTGCCCCGGACATGTCCACTGCAGTCTTTTTCTCTGCTGCTGTCACCCACTCACTCGTGCTGTCACATACACTCAGTTCCCCACGGCGAGCTGGATCAGAGTGGCGCCGGACTCTCATGGACATGTTTGCAGCATCCAAGTAGTTTTTGTACTCCTCGAGCAGAAAGAGCAGTGGGGGTTCCAAAGGCACTTGACTGCTTAGCATGACTCGGGATGTATACAAGTCTGCATCCTTGTTTCCCTCACTGGGCTGGATGTCCTGGTCCTCATCTAGAAGCTCCTCTATGACATGTTCAAAAGTATCTGCCAACGATGTTAGTCCTCTTGAACCAGCACTGGGCCCATTTAGGCTCTCAAGAGTCCCGTGGGTCCGAAGACCTGGGTAAGCCAAGCTGCCTTGTCCTCTTAGACTAGCTTCTTTCATTGGGGCAGCTTTCATGCAAGTGAAGTATGAGATAACCATAGTAAAGAAAAGGATGGTCATCACTCTTCTCACTTGGTGGAACTGTTAAAACCAAGAAAAATAAATTAACTTACAAGATTTGGAGTAATAAAAATTCACCCAAGTTGTCACAAGACTATGTATTTTCTACAGACATGTGCTGCATGCAGTTGCAACTCATTACCAGTGATAAAGCATCCTCTTTTAAAAGAGTGTTCTTTCATTTAGAGTTTCAGAAAAAACGTATGCTGCAGCACAGGCAACATTGATCCCAGCAAGTCTGTTCTTACATGCTAAAACCTCTCTGTAGCAAGTATTATATTAGATGCTATGCAGAATCCTTATTTATTGACCAATTACACCTATTTCAAGTAACAGCAAAAGCAGAACTGCTATTTAGCAATGCAACATTTCAGCAGTAAAAGACAGCTTCACAGCTGTGAAAGCCAAAACTTCCATTTCAAGTGCAAATGTAAATACTTGATTTTGAAGATCTCTTTATGGCAAATAATAGTTCGTCATTCTGCCCACAAAAAAACTGAGCAGCACCAGGATAAACTACATTTGTATTTTGAAAGTAATCTTCAAAACATAGAAAGAAGCCCTATAATTCTGAGGTCTCAGCAGGTCAGTTTCTCATCTAAATGTAGAAGGTATATATATACATAAACAAAGAACAAGAAAATGGCCTGGAACAGTTTACTAAGCTTGAGCTGGACAGATAGCTTGCATCAAGTGAACAGCACGGAAAGGACATGCTGGATTACAGAGCTGGTAAGAGCTATACTGAAGTGACAGTAGCAGAACCACTGTTTTTTACTTTTCCAGGGCCCCACACCACCTGTTCTCAGGTGGGCAAAGCATTTATTTATGCCTAATTAGAGCCCAGAGGCCATCATGAAACCCAGCACAACCAGGTCATCTGCCATACTGAAACACAGCAGTTTGCCTGTTTCTCTCACATTCTGCCCCAAATTCTGGCACATGTTAAGGGTCATGCTTTGATGTTTATGTGTATGCTTATTTCTGCCCTCAATGAGAGAGGAGGGGTAGCACCAGAAAGGAGTGCTGGTAAGGAAATTCCTTACCAGGCTTGGAATCAGCACAACTCACTCCTATCAGGACTCCCAACCGCTTGGAGCTCATATGAACTCCTTCCCAAGCGCTTTGCTAAGTCTCCTCAGGGTAGAAGTTGTTTCCTCTTGCACTATCTCAGTGCAGAGTAGATACTTTAAGTCCTGTTACAAGAACCTCCCCCCAAATCCTGCAGTGACAGAGAGCTATGCTTTTTGTCTGATCCAAAGCACCACTACAACATCTATCACATCCAGTTGTTATTTTTTCATCTTTTGATCCCTGTTCTCACCAGTTCTGTTTGCTAGAAAGCAATGGCATTGTTCACATTTTTGAAAAAGCAGCTAATGCATGTTTCAGAGCTTTTGAAGTTCATTTGGAAGTACCTCATACTTGGCAACGCTCATTGGAGTAAATGCTATTTCTGTTTGCCAACAGGGTGCTGTGTGAAAAGACTTACTTTATCTTCTGCAAAAATGCTGTGGGAATCTAGTACTCTTATGACTTAACACGGAAAGACAATTTATCATAAAACATACAAATAAAATGAAATGTGTACTAGAAAGGCAATGCCCAAAATGTAGGTCTTAAAGGACTTAATGAAGGCAGGGTGGGAAGTGTTCAGGTTTACGTCCATGCTCCCCTCATCTCCAGGCCCCCACAAAACAAGATTTTCGCCAAGAATCCTTTCTAACCCAGCACAACTCTTCCTTCATCCCTCCATCTCTCTTCCTGTTTAATAGTGGTGTTGTGGCATAGATTTACTAAGATTAAACAAATGTGACATCTATGACTCACAGGAGAATAGTGTTTGCTCTAGCAATGCAGAACATTAATATTTTGCAGTTTTTTTCATGTTGGGATTTTTAAAACATTCTACAGGGAGTATCAGATTTCTTCCTCAAGGGGAGGAAAAGAGGCATTCCAGAGGTGATTTACAAAACAAGGAAAAAGATTGCTAGTCTTCCTTTATCAAATGAGAGACAAGACAACTAGTCTTGAAAATGGGTGGCTCAGCTAACATACAAATGCAGAGCCAGTGGAACAAAAAAAATAATATTTATACACTCTCTTTTCAGAGAATTGTTTAATACAAAATCTAAAATGAAAAGAACCCCAAGCACCCACATCACACTTTGTGGCCACCAGAGCAGTGAAGAGAAAACAGATCTTCTGGCTCCTAACCAAGTTCCTGTTATTTTTATTGAAGCAGTGCCCAGAGGTCCTGGCCAGTTCTTGACTCTGGTGGACTCTGAGCACATAGGCCCCCCAAGACGCCTTCCAGAGCAAAAGAAAGAGGGCATGAGAGGCACCAAGACAAGCACAGAACAGGGAGAAGTTTGCACCCATCAGATAAGCACACCAGCTGGAGTTGATCAGTTGCTTTTCAAGTTAGATAGGTGAAAAAAGGAGAAGAATCCCTGGACCAGGCCACATCCTTTGGTACTGTCATTGGGCTGTTTACCTCTCAGGGATGTGAAAACAAAATAGTGGCTGTGCAACTTCACTCATGTGGGCGCTTTTCTTCAAAGGAAGACAACAGAGGACAGATTGACTTCGATAAGCCCTCAGCATCCTCCACCAATAGCTGGTTGGTAACCAGATTAACAGTACTTTATATATCACATTAAATCTTCCTTAATCAATTCTGCCTTCCATTTAGCAAGGAAACTGCTGTCAAGTTTGATCAATTTACATCCCATCTAATGACACAACCACCACTATTATCTGGGATGGCAAGAAATTGTGTACAACTGGACTCTGAAAACCAACATTTTTTAGACAGGCATTACCCACGTAACATACTGATGATACACAAGAAAACATATCTGTTTAAAAGCCAATCCTCTTCCTCCCATTTATAACTGTAGAAGAGTATGTCAAAGTAAGCTTTAACAGCACAGATACAAGGAATATTGCCAGCAAGCAACCACAGATCAAACATCTACTACTCTGCAAATGAGTCCCAGACTAAGCTGAACTCCAGAAGCAGGATGTAAAAACATTCTTCTCTCTTTCTTGACAGTGACATGAACACTATACACAGTCCTTATCTTTGGCAGCAAGATTATATCAAGTGATTTAATATAAGGATGTAATATTTTATCACCTGGGAATTATCTTCATTTTAGATACCGTAGCAGTTTTTATTAGCAGTTGCTCAAAATCAACTAGTTTAACATGCTATAGCAGAATAAGATATCTCACTTCATGGGTAGAATCACACAACTTTTCAGCTATTGTTGAACTGACACATGAATGCATGGTTCATCTCTTTCTTAGTGAGGCAGGACTAATATCCCAATGTAGCACCAATACGGTCATTGGAAACACTTTGGATGGCAGCCTCCAGTCCTTTTCCTCTCTGTTCCCCAACTACCAAATCTTCATTATATTGCAAAGATTAAAGGTATTGCCTGTCCTGTTACAATAAGTGTCTTGTAAGCACCAAACCTTAACATATTATTATACATCCTTCTGATTATGAGCCAGTCAGTGTGACACCCTGTGTGGAAGAGGAACTGGGCTGGGAACATGGGAGAAAACTATTTTCCTAGCCTGTTACTACCGAGCAAGGTATTGACCCTTTCTGTGCTGGGCATATCCACCACTATGAGACCTTGCACGGAGATGCCCCAGCATTTCTATGTACATCTATGCCTGAGGCTACCCTGGTAGACTGAGAAACTATTTCCCATGGAGGCTCACCAGTGCTGAGTTTTTCTTAACTGCAGCAACCTGGTTGATAATGCACGTTCTGAGGGTATCAATACAACTGAATACCAGACAAACAGAGTAGCCATGACTAGCTGTAGTAAGATATGCATACAGAAACATACAGTAAAAAAAAAAAAAAAAAAAAAAAAAAAAAAATAGAAAAAAAAAAAAAAAAAAAAAAAAAAAAAAAAAAAAAAAAAAAAAAAAAAAAAAAAAAAAAAAAAAAAAAAAAAAAAAAAAAAAAAAAAAATCACTGATGTTCCAGCATGTGTAGTCCTATAATACACTCATTCCCTCCCTTCTCAGCTGTAGGAGGTTCAGGTCTCTCTACTCCACACCTTCTAGGAACAACAAGTAAAGGCTGCAACCCTTTTGGACTCCTGTTCAGCCATATCTCTGGACATAAAAGATTGAAGACCTTTCTAGGAGAAGAAGTTTTGGTCCAATTGTTGTCCCATACACTGTACACTCACTAACTTGTACAACATAGATATACACTAGCCTCCCTGAGAGCAAGCCTTAACCTATTCCCTCAGGACATGAGACGTGTCTGTCAGAAATCACGTTTGAGACCAGCTTCGTGAACACCATCCATTCTCATGGCCACAAGAATGCCTCTTCTGCTTTCATGCAGCAGAGTGAAGCTGTAGCAATGAAAAAGAGGTCACCCAGAAGATCGGATCTCAGGAAGATGTTACCTACTTCGTACTCCAATAAAGTCCATAAAATTACAGCTAGTGTAAGGACACAATTGTGGCAGTCATCTCCACTAATGGGAAGGAGGCTCATTAAATGAAGGTTATGTCAATTATCTACAGCTGTTTACATATGCAGTCAATTACCTTGCTGTACTATTTATTTCAGTATTTGTATTTAATGAGGATTCACCAGTTAATTGTTTTATTTCATTACTTTTAGTTATTTTAAACAGAAATCCAGTAGCTTAACAGGTTGCATTTCCAGCAGACAGACCCAAGGAACAGCTGTGAACATGTACTTACTTTTCTGCATCCCGATATGTGCCATGCGAGTTGAAGTAACTTTCAGTAGTGAATAGATTCACGCTTTATTCTCCAGAAAGGAGTGTGTGGAGGAAGATAAAATTAGCAGCAAGTGACATTCGTTTTGTGCCTTGCCATTTTCTAAGATCTTTACACAAAAGTTCAATTTAGTAAATACTACTGAATGCCACAGGCATGAGTTTCTGCTTTATGCATCATGACCAGAGTGTGTGAACAGATATCAAAATGGGATGCATGTCAGCACATGATTTGCAAAGACTAAATGTACTGCGAACAAATAGTATTAACCTTTATCACATGCATAACTGGATGTCTGACACACTCTAGTTATCCTTGAGGCTATTTATGCAGCAAACTATATAATTATTTTTTATTACTGCAAATAAAGCACCCACTCCCCAATAGATATACATGCACACCCATATCCAATTTGTATTCTTGTAAGCTGTTGCTTCACGTCAGAAAGAATAAACCTATTTCATTTTTATTCTCATGTTGGTTTTCCCTGAGGTAATGAAATCTACTTAGTCTTAATGGCAAAGATAGCCGAGACTATGAAGTATTTTGAAGCCCAAGATAAACAGCAAGCAAAGTTACAAGTAGTGTTAGCTTTAACTACAACTTTTAGCATGAGAAATTTGCTTTTATCTTATGTTGCTGAATGTTGTCTGAGGTACAGCTTCTGAGAGCAAAGAAACGCCAGCAATGGCTCTGGAAATCATGCATCTGTCTAAAGCACTAAAAGGCATTTTTGGTGGGGTTCCAAGGTTTTATCGGACTCTCTCCCCAATACATACAGAAATCACAGCTTCTTCCTCTCACCAGAGGTGAGAAAGAACCCAAAGAAAATAATGGCAAAATAATAATGCCATGACATCACAGTCCTGATCTTTCACAGAGCTGTGTATCACAGTTTCCTACAAACTTTGCTCACACCTTTCTAGACACTCAAACAGCCTGCTTCAAAGCTCTGAGTGGGAATTCAGTTGCTTTAATGGGTGCAGAACAGACTCATTGTAAACATGCTTATATTATACTTAAATTGGCTAAGTTCAGGACTACAAGGTGTTCCCAGCAGGTTCTCTGTTGGACAGATCTCAGACCCAGTCTGCCCATACCAGTAAACAGGAAAGATGAGTTTTGACAGTATGTACAAGTGAAGAAATAGCAGACCAGATTCACAGATGGTATCACAGATTTTCAGAGAGACAATATCTTTAGAAGAGATGTGCACTATTTTTATACTTTGATAATCGGAACTGATTGTTGAACTAGTGACACACTTACTGCCTTTTCAGCTGTTCATACAGCATACCACACTCAGGGCACTCAAACTACAGCTGGAATCACAACTTCCCGTGCAAACAAAGAAACTTAGCTCCCAAAGGAGCTTGTGTGTGTGCTACCATTCATATCAAACACAGTATGCTTCACCACAACAGTTTTCCCCAAAATTTCATGTTGAAATCCCAAGATATGCAATGAATGTCCTCCACAAATAAAAGCACTACCAACAGGTTTATTTCTGCTTTTCAAAATATCATGGGTAGAGTAACATGCTGCACTTCTATTGCCATATCAGAAATACTGTACAGTAGGGATGATACTTCTAACCCCAAAACCTGTGCATTAGCAAATGCCAATTTCAAAACTGACTTCATAAAACTGCCTGAATCTTTTTAGCATATAATACGTCAAGGTATGTTCATGCCATTACTGTGGTCATTCAGAAATAACATTAAAGCAACCTCTGTGAAAGGAAGGCTCACCTATAGAATAGAGTACATCCTCCCGCTGCCTTCCCCCCACCCCCCCATGAAACTCCTGAAACCAATCCATTAAGTAATTACTCCATGTCAAGATACTATCTGGTTCCTCCATGGGGGCAGATAATTACAGTTCTCTGAAATAATTTGCTTCAATAGCCACTAGAGCTTTATAAAATGCTAATTCAACCTGTGTGCAAAACAACAGTAAGGCAGAACCTCAGACCTTTGAGCAGCATCTGTGGTTTGTCTTCCATTTCACTATGGTTCTTTGGTATGAAACACTGCACTGAATCATCACAGGACTAAGCTATTCTGCCAAGTACACACATGAAGCTCACACTGAAGTAAAGGATAATTGGCACCCAAAAGCAGGAACAGATCATGTTGCGTGCAATCTAGTACGAGCTGGATCCCTTGAACAGTGACATGTGTCCAGCAGCCCTGGAACAACCCAGAAGTTCCTGCACCAGTTGAGGTTGGATCTCACAGGCTGCCTATAAACTATTGAACAGCATGTAAAGCATCACACACATGCATCAGTTCTGCTGTAAATGGCAGCTTCCTTAGGACCTATAGAACATTATGCACTCAACAGGAACATAAGTGAAGATTTGCCAAGGAAAAGCAATAGTTAAAAAGCATAATCAGACGGTGCAGTTACCAGCGGTTTGGGCAGGCAGTGTTTTCAAGAGGGTGAGGGGAGGAGAGCAAGGGCTACACCTGCTTGTTGCAAGACTCTTACCTTTGCCAAGACCCTGACTGTATGTGGCATTGCTGTAAGAGAATACCTTACTTTTAGCCATAGCCAGTACTTGAAATGCAGCAGATTAGTACATTGTGACGTGCATGAACCAGAAACCAGAAATGCTTGTTGTAAAAGCCCTGACAGGTATTAACAATACTCCTGCATTTGCCAGTGGTGTTTCAATCATCTTTTGGCTGTCTGCCCTTGTGTGTGGATTTTTCTTGACACATGCTCAGTCCCGCTGTCAGCACAGCATCTCCACGGAAATAATTTCCATACACAGGGCAAAGAATAAAAGCTTCCACTGGGAGTATTCAAGTCCTAAGTTACATGGGAGCAGAACCAAAGCAGAAGCAGAAATTTGTAGGTTTGCAAAGTCACCTCAATCAACGTTAATGGAGTAATGAGAACTTTGTATAAGGATATGCTCATTGGGAGTCTAATCCAATTCACTGGGCAGTCAGCCCTGCATGTCTCTTGCTGTGACAACAGCTTTATCTTTGGAGATAAAACTATTGGAAAATTATGTCAGTATGTTAACACAACTGTATTGAAAACACTTTGGCAAGAAGTGCTCTTTTACCACTGATATTTTATAACGACAATGCAGCTTACCACAGATTTCAAAGCATTATAGATGTCAGCTTTTTTTTTTTTCCCACCTTCTAAGTGGTTTCATGCTGAAACAAGACTTTTGCACTTGCTATGGCTGGTACTCTATCCCTAATCTATTTTAAGTCTGGGGGCCAGCTTCAACCAGATTCAATAGAGGGATACACAGGGTCACATTGTATAACCAGCATGCCAGCATGAGACTGACCCAAATAAGCTCCTCTCCTCCTCCATCCTTAGGTAAACATCAGTAGACTTATGGACTTACAACACTTTTTTTGTATCTTTGCTTTCATTCCACAAGCTCCACAAAGGGAAAGGGTTTGGAATCACAAGAAGGAGTAAGGAGGTACATCTGGCAAAGATGCAAGGGTTTGAAAACAAGCTTCATTAGTTGTACTGCTCAAGGTACAAACATTTAATGGAACAAATAGAAAAAAAAAGCCCCTGCAGTCTTACAGGAAAAAAAAATTTATCCAACTCCTGCCTTCTCCCAATTGTATAATGGCATAATTTCTTTCACCAAGGAGTGTTACACTGTGATTTCTGTGAATTACATGAATATTAGGACCTTCCCTTCCCTAATTAAAAATGAAGTTATATGGTTCCTGACTTTTCATACTTGCCACCAGATACAACAGATTGTGGCATCATGGGGAATTATTTCCACAAAAATTACTGAAGTTCCTTGAAGCAGTAAGTTCCAGTGGACCTAATTCTGGTGGACACAGTCACTGCCTGGTATAAATCCACAGTGTTCTGTTCATAGATTTGTATCAGTTGCAAAGGTGACCCAGTATTTATGTGGTCAGAAAATCAGATGGGGTCACAACCTAAACTATAGCTAATAGCTGTATCAGAACAAAATGTGACAGGTTTCAGCAAAACAGCTTCCTCAGGACTCCTGAGGAATACACGCATATTTGGTAATACAGTTTAAAGAGGAAGGAAAAAAGCTTTCTAGGTGTGCAGGCTAGCTCCTCTCTTCCCTCACTGATATAAACACACAAACAGCCCAGACATGTCTATAACGAGAAGTATGCAAAATCCAGCCCAACACCACCTAATGTTTCTCACTTGGGTGTCCTGTTTCATGCACAGCCCCCCACTGAAGAAAGTGGCTTTGCTGCCAGCAAAGCACTGTTCTCACTGTAAGAGCCCTTAAGCTCCAAAGGGTAGGTTTCTATATGAGATTTCAGTCATTAAATAAACACGTCTCTAGAAAAACTTCAATACCTGTCCCTTCATGTAAGCAGATCCTACTATGCTGCAGGGAAGGACAGCTTCTCTTCTAATAGCTGGGGGTGGGGGAGGAAAGAGAAAGTTAAAGCAAGAAACATTAAATTACACAATTAGTCTTGGAAACAGCTAAGTATTCTCCCTTTCCAATACCTCTACAGCATAACAGACTAGCTAGAAGTCACCATCTTATTCAAAATCAAAAGCAAAGCTGTCTTACCAGAGATTATTAGTAGTTATGGAGAGGAAAAGAGGTTGCAAAAGCTAAGAAATCTGGTACTTAAGCTGCTATGACTCTCCAATTGTACAACACTTTTTGGAGACCATGCTATCAAAGCCTCCAAAATGCTTTGCAATCGTTTGCAACATGCTTAGGTGAGGAGGAACCACATCAGAAACCATGTTTTCCCCCTGGGTAGCCTAAAGCCCACAAGTATGTTAAACATTTTACCCCAGACTGCACAGCAAATCACTGCTGAAC
>NW_008236509.1:4910195-4917565 GCF_000691975.1 Corvus brachyrhynchos | reverse complement strand
GCTTCCCTCAGTTCAGCCACTACACAAAACTGTCTTTACCATGTGTATCCTACACATATTTTGCAAATCTCTCCATGGCAATTTAGATGTCTACCACAGAAAGATGCTGATTAAAACCTTAGGGGTATTACTTTGAATACATATGCTAGCTCACTTCCATCTGTGTCATTAATTAGTTCCTGACTGTAGGTTAACTATAGGGCATGCTGTCACGAGCCTAAAGGTGGGCTGGCAGGAACTCCTGCTATTGCCATATGGCTTTTCGTTTCTTCTTTCATTCTTCAGCTTTTAGCCTCATGCTTCCAATTTGTGGGCTCAACCACTACATAACAAAGAGCAACAAGGAAAACAAAACTAGTGTTAAAATACAAATATTCTTCACCATTAAAACCTCTAAGTTTGATTTGAAATGCAGCACAAGTTTGTACCTCATCCAGACCAGAGTCTGCTTTTACCTGCAGCAAACTTGTTATGAAATTCGGGAAAGACCTATTCCCATAAAGAAGTACTATTGCACAAGTAGGTATTTACCAGCCTGACAAACACAAATCAGGCAGCTTTCCAGGTACCAAGGGTCATCCTTAACTTGGATAAAATGGAGAAGAGCAAGGCTATACCTACTTGTAATATGGGTAGCAGCACCATCACCATCAAAACAATAAAAGGAAAAAGGATGACTGAGTTCTGGTCATCTTTTTTTCCAATGCATCTCCACAGAGCCATCTTTATGTTAAAATACCAATGGCTCAAGACTGTCCTTAAAAACTGCAGGTCATGTTTTTTACATACGCGTGAACATGACAAATTACAAGATACGCAGAGTATCAGCAGTTCCCCTGTAGTCATTTTCTAGCATTTCTAAGTGCAATTTGAATACTAACAGGTCTGGTGGTGCTTTGTGACTGAAGACTCGCTCCAAAGTGTTGAATTTAAAGTAGACATGGAAGTTATTTACTGTGTTTTCTAGGTCTCATTGCATACCTGTCCTTCCATTAGCTAAAAGCAGGGGAAATGATTTCCAAGCATAAGAGTCTGTAAGTTTCCTAACAGTTACAGGAATCAGAGAAGGTTAAAAAATATACAACCATTTCCATGTTGAACAAAATTGATTAAGAACTAGGTGATATGACTTCATGCTTGAGGCTTATGGACTTCAAGATGTTTGTCAATCTCAAAGGTAGACTTCTTTGGAGGCTTAGACTTCTAACTAACTTCTTAAACATTATTTTTGCCTTTTTTTTTTTAAATGGAGGCATGTGGAATTGACTCACTTATTCTTTTTCAACAACCTTGTTCATTGGTGACATTCCTCCTACTTTTGCAGTTGCAGTGGCAAAAAAGTTTTGCACAGGGGATAGCAGAAATTTAGCATTAGTGCAAAATCAAAAGAGAAAAGGACTTAAATGAGTCTTTCAAGGAAGGCAGCTTTATTCCTTGTTTTAAATTCCTGTGCCAATCATTAACTTTTAAGGGGAAAACTCATTTTCAGATATCCTCTTGCTAATCAAAAAGTTTGTATGTCTGTGAGAAGATGCAAAGAAGCACCTGCTTCTTCTCCTTGCACCTTTAATTGGCACCAATTTGCCAATGCCACACCAGTAAGTACTCTGCTGCTGTAATGACATGTGAAGCATCCTTCTTTGCCTCCCATAAAATAAAAACAATCCTTCACCAGTCTACAAGACATAAGCTGGCAACAACAAAAAAAATCATGACATTGACATAAACGGTAGTGTTTATATCTGGGAAAGCAAAAATGAGGAACTTCAGATGTGTTTATTTCTAGTTTTGGTTCAACCCATTATAAAGATAAAGGGTGGTCATGATGTTCAGAAGGACAGTCATAGCTCACCACAGTTTCCTGGCATGGGTTCTGGTTAAGTCACTCTTGCCAGCTTGAACTTGTTATTGAATTTGCTTCCTCCTCACACTGGCTCTCAGTACAAATTCTATCAAATAGCATTTTTCTCTCGGCATTTACAGCTCAGTCAAACTGGATTATCAACTCAGAAGGAATGTAAACAGCAAGTGAAGATCCAAGTCTTAATGGAGGCAGCCAGCAGGCAGAATTACCTAGAAATACTTCAGAACAAGTCCTGTCACTCATCCCAACAATATCCATACACTTCTGTGGTACAGTGACAGCTGTGGCTAAGGGGAAAGGTTGGTTTTACTAATCCAGCCTTTCAATAAAGTTTAGATTTAATTTCTTTTCTTCTCAGTGACTCATATACTGAACACTCAGTGAGAGCACCGTGGCCATTGTAAAGATGGATAAACTAAACCATATGGATTCTATATGTTGCATCAAGCTTAAAAAGTAAATGGCATAACAGACTAAGGAATCCAGAGATCATAACCTTTAATTTCTTAATCTAGATGAAACAGCTTTTCTCCAGGAGCCATTATGTTTAAAGAAAACAGTGTTTAGATTACATTAGATAAGGCACAATATGCACTAGAATTAGCACAAGATTAAGCTTAACTCACTTTTAAAAGGTACGTAGTAGAGGATTCTGGGTCGAGTCTTTTACATGCTGAACTAATAAACAGCATATAACAGCATTTTGCTCAAGGTTTTGCCTAGTTCAATTTTTTTCCAGATTCCTCCTTCTATGCTACATTCATGCTACTTGTAACTCAGCGCACATACCAGAAAGGCTGAGACTGACGTGGAACTCCACTGAGCCAAGGATAATTTTTGAAACTCTAGTTTGGTATTACAGCTCTCATGCACCCTGATATAAGCAGTTTGCAGTTGCTTCCTGACTTGTGGCAAATATCCCTGAATCATAGCTCCTCAGTTTCCCACAGGAAAATTCTGTTCCCTCAGAATTTTCTGATTAACCTCTTATCCCAATATAATTTACAATGACAGACTTCAAATATCTTAGGAAATTTAAAAAGCCATCACCTAGAAAGTTATGTAGTACGTGCAATTAGCTAGTGGATTGCATTTTCAGGGCTCTGTGAGATGATGTTATCAACTCCAGGTTTAGTTGTGTTGCCTTTCTTATTCCACTAGGCATTTGATAGCTGAGAGCTAGCAGTTATTATAAAAGCCCCAAAACATACTGTGTCTCTAAGAGTCAAACAGAAATAACTGAACATGAGATTATGAATTCAGGGGGTAAAAAGGCTCACTGTTTCCCTCTGTAATCAGTTCCTCACAAATTAAGCAGGGAACACTGGTTCTCCCTCAAATGCAGAGGAAGAAACTGCTACAGCAGGTTGATGTACAAAACAAAAAAACGAGCTAGTTTATTTCATGTTGTTAGATTTGAGGTAGCAACAAATAGCTACATATTCAACCTAATTTTGATACTTAATTTTTAAATTGAGAAAATTCTGAACCTAGTGAAACCAATCTAAAGGCTGCGGAGTTGATACATCTGGGAAAATCAGAAATTTTTTTTCTATTCCAACAAATATATACTAAAGGACAGTCCCCAACAAGGAGACTTCAAAGATGGGATAGGGAACAAACCTTCAACCCAACTCAAATCCTTAAGGGACTAATTCTACATTGCATATTATTAGTGTAGGCTTTACAAAGGCTATGAAGTCTGAGCAATAGTTGTGCAAAACCTGTATAAATTTGATTTGCAAATACTTCTTTAGGTGTAGTATAAATTAAATCAACAAAAGATTTACTACAAGTGATGGTTCTTTGCTTACCTATTTAAGCCACACAAGGAAGACTGTATAAAATTTAGCTACCTGCATTGCTAGAACAGGATTCACAGGTAATCATCAATTACAGGGCTAAAAAAGATCTGCACTCATATACTAAATTTAAACTGTGGAGTAAGGACTGGGATTAACTCATTTTAATGGTGCAGGCTCCCTTGCCAGAGACAGCCCGAGCAGCCTATGTGGTTCGTCCATCTCTAGGTGGCAGTAGCTGCTCAGATTTTGAGATACTGTAAGATGCTGATCTCAAATTTAGCAACCAGTATCCTTCCATCCTCCTAGAATTGCCTTTCCTAACGTGAAATGTGACCCCCTCCCCCATTTCTTCATAATTTATAGTAGTCTGTAGCTGAGTCACAAGGATTTCTGCATTTTCCTAACCAAGTACACAAGAAAAGAAATGAACTGCCAAAGGATTGAGGTAATTTATAGCGTAAAGCATTGAGAGTTTCTAGTCGATCAAAGGACTCAGAGAAACAAATATAAGAACAATCATGCCTTCTGTTCTCTACAAATGCCACGGCCAGAAATAACTGTCCTAATTTACTGGTTTTAGAAAATGACTTCTCTGAAAAATACAATATTCTTACCAAGGAAAGTATACAACTGCTACAGCCTTATGGCAGCTGTCAGCAGAGCATGAAAAAATCACTAAATGAAGTTTCCTTTTGCTTCCTCTGGGTGTGCATAGTACCCATCTTTAGACAGCTGTATCCATTCACGATGCCTAAATTATGCTGTAATGGGACATTCTGTTACCACTAGTATCAGTGTTACCAAGAATTACAATCACATCAGGTCAGTATCATCCCAGCCAACCTTCTGTTCACTAGTTATAAAGGGTAGACATCGTACTTGAGATGACGTTGGCTTTTTTTGTCCTTTGTAAGACTGTTGCCTGGTCAGACATGCCCATGGCATTTCCAGTATTTCAGACTGTTTCATGTTCATTGTTGCTGTTGGGTATAGCAGTTGAACTCCACCAGTCTACAGATGCCTGATAATTAGGTCCTGAATGTTGAAAAGGAGGAAAGGCTGAGCCTAACCCTACAGATCACCTACACTTTACACATAAGACTGTTTGCCCTGTTCTGCATGGACAACTCTTGCAAACAGTGTTCCTCACTGGACTGCTCGGCACCTGGAATTGATAACATGCAAGTTTAAGGTACCATGACAGAGTTGCCTGTATGCACTGCACAGTTATCTGTTATTTATTGTTTGTATTACAAAAGCAATGATGAGTTCTTGTTGGGTACCAGAAAGAGAAGACAGGCAAGACTGTCTCTGCCTCAAAGAACAGTCAAAGATAAGACTGAATAATAGAGGGATAAGGAAACAGTAAGATTTGTAAGTTGACAGACAGGGGACATAGCCTACCAGCCCCATCCCAACTCATATATCAGGCAGTTCACTCAGTACACACCTGTGCTGCTTCCTAATGTATCACAGCATACAGGAGTTGTTACAGAACCTTCCCAACTGGAACTGAAGATAGTAGGTTATTGGTTAACACTTCATTTCAGCAACACACAAAAATAGCTTAGCTTCAGTGCCCTTAAAAGCTTCCTTTTAAAGGATGTTTACAACTAAGCATTACCAAGAATGCCAGTGCATGAACTGATCTAAGAAATGATTGAGAGCTTCCCAATTAAGCATCGTTTCAGCTGTTTAGGAGGAACCAAGTGCTCACAACATGTGCTTAAAAACAGGTCAAGACAAGTTAGCAATTAACCTATTAAAAGCACATATCCTTCTCTAGTTCTCCAACAATTCACACAATGCCTAATGTGAGATTTCTAGTGTAGGCATGGGGTGCATTCTTAGAAGAACTTTTCAGCCTTTTATACAAACCAGGAAGGCAGGTATGAGAAATAACTTTTTTTTTTTAATAGGACCATACTTATTACACAAGTCACTCAGTAGTTTCTCCTCTTCATGCAGTGCTTACCCGTAGAAGGGTTAAGAGGGTCTCCTACTTCCCAGTTTCTTGTGACCTGCTTTTATATGTGCACTCCCTCAGAGAATTATTATCTGAGCAAAACATGCAGCTTCTTGTGTTTTCCTTACAGAAAAAGCAGAGTAAGAGTTGCACAAAGTGCTACAGCTACTGCAAGGACTTTTAAGCGCAGCCACTTTCAGCTCAGCACTATCATGTATACAAAGCTTTTACGCAAAAGCACAGAACCTTTTTTTCCCCCTATATTTTTTTCACATGTTAACGAGTCTTTGAAAACCTTTGCATCTGTGCACTACATTTTGTAGTATTCCAGCATACTGCAGTACTTCCCAAGCACTACTGTTATAACATAATGCCTTGGTGCCTAAGAGCATGCTGCTTGAAGTAACACTTTTTTCAGTTTAGTCTTACTCCATTCAAGATAAAGGTCCTTTCCCATCTTCTTCCACCATTATATCTGGATTATTCAGATAAATGTTCTTCATGTTTCTGACTTGGTTTACTCTGATTTCACAGCCATATAATAACAGGATCTACCCTGCAGTTCCAGAGAGCACTTGCAACATGAACAGAAGGCACACTACTTACAAATGGGTTTTCCCAGACAAGGTTCAGTGAAGCTGAACATTAAGTGGTAGTACTACAGCAGAAAATACATATTTTAGAGTTGAAACAGAGTTGTTGCTTTACTCTCAGACCCAGGTGAGGGATGGCACTCATTCCTGCAGAACATCACTGTCTATCTTCTCCCTTTCCCCGGGTCTGTTTACACAGCCAGTGCCCTGGAACTCTGCACACAGGAAGCCGTAGCATCCCCCTGACAGCTGCCACCTCCTCTCACATGCCAAACTACAGGATTTGCAGCATGCATGAAGCCAAGAGCATCCCCTCTGCTTATGTTCTTCTATACCCACACTAACTCTGGGCCATCACTGGGGTTGAGTGTTCACTTGAGGGCTTGCAGACCGCAATACAGCTTTGTAAGCAGGGCCTTTGATTTACACGAACGCACTACCCAACACCAAAGACCAGGCAATATGACGATCTTCTTACTTGGGACAGCCATCCTTGTGTAAACAGAGCAAAGTCTTCACTTTTGTGACCAAAAAGCCATTAAAAAGTGATGTGAAAGTTCCTCCTGCCCACAAGCAGGCAGCTCATTATCCAGCCCTTTGCTCATATCTACAGACAACCAAGGAAATTCATTTTATCTATTTATCACCATGAATTAAAGATTACAGAAATACTGGCTGAAGAAAAATGTATTGCCAGGATAGATTCTTTGCATTCATTAGAACTGTGTTACTAGAAACATAAATAAGTAATAACTATTGATCTTGCATAACCTCAGAACAGCAAACTACAATAAACTGAGGGGAAAAGGACATATCTTAACTGGAATGTACAGACCAAGACACCAACAGCACCTCTTAAAAACAACCAAGAAAAGCAAGCATGGCTCACAGCTGTAACACCTCATGCTTTTAATCCTACGGAAAAAAAAAAAAAAAATCTGTGGGACAGGACAAGGTTTCCAAGGTATTAATTAAACCTCTGCCAACCAAATTTACCATTGAACCCCAGTTTTTTTCTGGGTGAAGGCGTGTCTGACCCCCCAATACGAATCCACAGCCGGTGGGTCGAGGCCAGTCGCTGCTCTTTCCTAAGCACCGACACCTTCAGCCGCTCCAGCCGCCGGGCCCCCCCTTTGCACCGC
>NW_008236509.1:4906649-4909321 GCF_000691975.1 Corvus brachyrhynchos | reverse complement strand
GGTCCGCCCGCGGCGGGATATTGGTTTACTCCGCCGGGTATTAAGCAAGCCCGATCCGTTTAAATATCGCTCCCGCGCTGACCTCTCCGTAGTTCGCCTATTAAGAATGCAATCAAGATAATAACAGGCATTGCTTATTAATGAGCGCCCCAGGTAACGTTACACCGGTGACTTTCTGCAGGCGCCCAGCGGGAGCTCAGTCCCAGCGGTCCCGAGGCGGTTCTGCCCAGCCCGGGAGCGGGACGGCACCGAGACCGAGACTGAGACTGAGACCAACAGCGGGACCGCCCGTCGCATCAGCGCCCGCCGGCGGAGACAGGGGCAGCCGCGGAGCCCGGGGATCTCGGACGAAACGCCCTGCTCGGCTCTGCCCGGCAGCCCGCGGGGTGGATTCTGTACCCCCTGACGAAAATCTGTTTGGCCATCTACTCCTTCTCCGCGTGCAGCAAATACAGTAAATTATTGATAGTGGAAATTGAATGGTGGAGGCAATAATGGTATCCCCTGATTGACTAGCTCCATTTGATCTTGGTAAAGACAGAGAGATGGCACGCTCCCTGGCTGGGCTGGCTGCGGCAAGTGGGAGTGCACGCGTGTGCTGGCGGGGCATAGCACCTTGTGCCACATCCCACGGCAAGAGCCAGCTGTGGGAGAGGCACTGGCTTCACCCGCTTCCTGACCTGTCACCTCTTTCCTTCCCTCCTGCCTCACAGGTAAAATTGGAAGCAGTTGATTTTCTGAAGAAGATAGCACAACTCTTTTATGAATCTGTTAAAACACGTATTTTTCTACACCTCAAAGCCTGACTGCCATCTAATTGCAATTAATGCCAAAGGCCCGCCCATTCACTCCACGCACTTGTGAAAATTTATTTATACTAGGAAAAATGTGTGCAACTCATTGCTGCCCTCAGACAGTCTGATTGCCTGTGTGCTTTTGCTATGAAACACCTGCATTGATCAGTAAAGAAAATAACCCAGGTGTTTGAAATCCGAGTACACCCAAGGCCTTCCATATAAATCAGCTTTTAATATATATTAAAGGAAAGATTCCTGGTGGTTAATAACCTTTGCAGCTTTAAGAACTTTTTTAAAAATCATGCCTAAGTACCACATCACCATCCTTCTGGCACTTGGGGGTTTAGCTTTGCGTGGTTGAACTAAAAATGTCAGCGCGTATGAAGACAGTTCTACCTCTTTTGTCTCAGTGTTTTCCAGTCCAAATCTACCCAATTTACGAGAAAGGAGACATTTTCAAAGTCTTCACTAACAGCCTGGGCCTATTTCTGTATTATTCAAATTCTGCCTTTAGGGATATGTCAGCCATTCCTTTTCCCACTCTAATATACCAATATAAGTTTATATCTCTCAGCAATAATGCCAGGTGGATGTTCCAGACGTATTTCAAACACATGATTGTACCCGGAACTTGCTAAGTGAATGTGTGCATTTTATTTATCAGTTTTAGACTTCACTCCACAATACCATTTAACTTTCCAGATACAACTGTACCTGATTTCACTAAGGCAGCATGTTTTCAGCAGCCTTTTTGTGCAGTCATAAAACAGCACAGTTTCAATATTCTGTGTTTATAAGACGATGCCTGCAAGTATTTGGATGATCTACCAGACAAGTTAAACAGTAGCAGGAGAGGCTACTTTAATCAGCTGTAATATGATACATTACACACTTGTTATTCCTGGAGGAAAGACTCTTCTGCTAGTACACTAAACATGCAGATGAGCAGAAGCAAGTATCATGCTTTAGAAACACTGCCGGCTTTTTCTCAGGAGTGAAGGAGAAGGGATATACTCTGAAAAAATCTGCTTGCAATCAGAACAAGTTTTTTAATTTTTGAAAGGAAGCATGTTACATACTGCCTGACAAGTCCTCACTCTGTGGGTAAGCACTTCAGCTCAGCTCTGCTAAGAACATAGGAACCATTAATTCTGTGCAACCATGAAATTGCCATTTTTCTCTGCTACAAAAATGCTGCCTTTTGCATCTGTGTAGAGATTTTCCCGGGGAAGAGGTGTGGTCAGAGAGCTGCTGTTTCTTGCTGGTATAATCAGCCCTTTGGGCATTATTACCAGCCAGTGCTTGATTACTGGGAAAATGAAAAAGTAGTATAAATAATTACTTGTTTGGATTTTTAATGCACATGCAAGCTGGGCTCCATATTTTTCAATCAGACCCTGACTTCCAAGAGAATTTTGTATGAATGAACCCCAAAAAATTGGGTCTTCAAGGTATTAGTTTGTGAAGCGACTGACAGTCCTCACATGGATTTTGTGGGAGACATAGGATGCAAAGATCAGGCATCCTGATGTTTTCTTGGTAGACCCAGAAGGAGTTTTCTCTTGTTGTGTCTGAAAAAAGACATCTTCCATCCTGTCTCAGGAGCAGCTACGTTTTCCCCACTTGGATTGTACAGATGTCAGAAGTAAGAGGCACTTGAAAGGAAAATCACACCATGATGGCATGGGGAAGAAAAGGGCAGACAGTCCCTTTTCTGGTGGTTTCAGATAATTCAGTGTATCAAGCCTCTTGGTGTTGTCACAGTATGCCCACTTTATAGCATTTACCTTGGAACCAAATGTTTTTTCTATACATGACTAACTAAAATTATTTTTGCATACACAAATCAATCTTCACTGTCTTAAACAGCAACAG
>NW_008236509.1:4901679-4906628 GCF_000691975.1 Corvus brachyrhynchos | reverse complement strand
ACAAAATGTTGATTTATTCCTGCAGTAATATTGCTTGTAGGAGAGTAAGACCATTGCCTCTTGCTCAATTCAATTTAAACTGTAGCATAGGCATTAATGATTCTGTAGATACTATAAAGAAGAAAGCAGAAGCATGCACATCTGGTTTCTGTCTCAGTGGAGGTTATGCATTATAGTGATTGATGTACGAGGTCCAAATTTACTGATAAACTAATTATATGATAAAGTAGTTTGTGGGGCTCCTAAATTCCCCCATTGCAATTGTAAGAGAAGCAATAAAAAAGTCAATATTTGAAAAGAGTAGCATTCTTAAAAGGTCCATAGTTAGACAAAAGGTAATGGGTGATTGAGTCTCCCCTCCCCCAAACTGTGTTTTTACACTCCCCATTTTATTCACGTAGTATCTTGACCTGTTTTTGAATGAGAAAAAGGTCAAGAAGCTACAATTTGGAAAGCTTCTCACTTGGCTGTCAGGAATATAAACTAATTCTGGTTACAAAAGGGACAATGCTATTGATGTACTTGGGTTTTGATGCTACAGGGTTTTTTCTGTTAAAAATTTTAATTGGCTGAAGTCAGTTCCTATATCATTACAAGCATTTTATGTTTAATTATGTTTATTCATGTTTCCTACTTACCTATATTTGCTATTTTTTTCACATTAAAGGGATGAAAAATTAATGGAAATAAACTTTTCCAACTCAAGTAATGCTAAAAATTGCAATGGATTATATACACAAGTTATATACACAACCAGGGTTGCAGACATGGTGCATTTGTAAGATGACTGGGCTGTGATGCCGCTCTACAATGATTCAGTGATTGCAGCACACACAAGAGAGCCCCTCATGCTCCACACTAACATCAGTGGCACTAGAAAAACCTCAGCATCTTTGAGGACCAAAGCCAAATTCTGCTTAACTTTGTAAAATCTTTACATTGTAGGGGCTTTGGCTGAGTGAGATGTTGAGAGAAAGATGGTGGTGATCACTTCCCCAGGTTACCCCTTGCATCCAGGGGTTGGCCAAGCTGTGACCACAGCCTCTCCTAGGCATCCCTGTTGTATGTTAATGCCCTGGGGTTGATGGTTCTTGGATCTCACAACCTTGAGGTTTACATTGTGTTCAGCCTACAAAGAGTTGCTGATGTTCTGGTCTGCAAGCGCTTGCTGGGTGACTAGAATATACCCTGTGCCTTAAATAGTGCAGTGTAGTTGATCTAAATTTCAAGCATAATTTCACCTTCAGTGAACAACATTTTTTAAGAGGCCTTTCATCCTCATTTTAGCAGGGAAAATATTAAGCAAAACAGCAAAGACGGGAACACAAACGCAAAGATCTTTCATTAGACATGGTTTGTAGGCTGCATGTACACAGGATAAAGCAGGAAAACCTACTCCTTGAACCACAAGCACCAAAACCACAACATTTTTCCTGAAGAAAATACCACCTAATAGCTCAGAATTGCCACCCTGCAGCTACAGCAAAAGTGATTTTAAAACTCTAGCAAACAATTAAAATAATTGGTTTCTTCTCATGACTGCTAGAGGTATGCCAGCTTTCCATCACATGGCAGCATCTGTACCCTGAATCTTGTCCCATGCCTTCCAGTCAGGGATTTCAGCACAATTTATGTGCATGAAACTACCTCTCTGACAGAGTTCTGTGGTAGGTGCAGATTAGCCTTTTGCAAACAAGGAAATGCATGGATCTATTACACATGAATCTATTAAGCTGCTCATGAACATACTTGTTTGGTGAGCATGCCAATTCTGGGTTTGTTCCTTGCCACCACTCATATATTTGTCTCTACTGGCATCAAGTGTTGTAGAAATAGAATGTATCATATGTGGCAATTGCCACATGCAATGATGTGCACAGACACACACATGCACACACACAAAATCCTTCTAATCTAAACCTCTAGGTTTTTCTTTTGGGGTTTTGCATCAACTCCATGCACTGTTTGGTCAGTGGGACTCCTAAACCACACATGAAATCCCTCCTCCCTGTGCTGAAGGGCTGGGGGAAGCCAGGAGGATAATTCACCCTTCATTCTGACACCTGGTCCCATGGCCAGTGTCCAGCCATGCCAGGCTTGCCCCACGCTGTGGGGTGCAGGGCAGCTGTTGAGGATGGTGGCACAGAAAAAAAGGTGAGAATAAGAAACAAAAGTAAGGAGAGAATGAATCCAACCCAGCAGAAACATTAAAAGCTTGGTTTGTCATTCCCTGGTGCTTCGACATTCACTAAAACTGGCAATTCATCTCCTGAGTGTCTCTACCTTACTGCTGTTGTTTTAGAGGCATTAAACACCCATTACCTGAGCAGAGAGCAAAGTATCTGGGTTGTGCCCAAGAGTATCCTGTGTACCAGGTGTCTGGTGTATGGTGCCTGAGCCTTCCTCACTCACACCTGACCTTCCTGCTAACAGCCCAGCCAAGGCTCCATCACAGCAGACAGAAAAGAGGGCATGGTACAACAACAAAAATGCAGACTCTGAGGGAGAAGCAGACATGGGAAGGGAAAAGAAGATCCCCTCTTCCCCAAAGAGGTTGTGTGTGATTCCTTGGGATGGTGGAAACCTGAGCTGAGTGTGGAAAGATTAGATGGCTGGAGATGCACTCCTGTGACGAATCAGGCCATTGGAGCTCTATGATTAAAGAAGATCAGAAAACTGTCGGTGCACTTGTGGGTGAAAGGTGTTGGGATTGACTCATCTCTCCTTTCCTCTAAGTATTCAGTGGGTTTCAATTAGATGCAATATAGTGGATTATTTTTAATATTTAAAGGGATCAGATTCCAGGGGGCTTATAAACTTAGCCAGGCATCTTACTGGAATAGGTATATGCCTTACCAAATCCTCCTCAGTGCATAACTTTGGAGAGCTTATTTTGAGTGTGTCCTAAAAATAAGCAAGCCCCAAAATCCCAGGTCCACAGCCCTGTGAATGCCCTTTTGTAGTTTATTTCTATTTAAGCAACTAAAATCTCCTCTGACATCAAGCTCAAACACTCCATTTGCCAGGTGCAGCAGCTCAGCAATATTGCCCGGAGAGTGATGGGCGATAAGAGATCCAAAGCAAACAGTCGGGGAGGGGAGATGGAAGATGGTGTTTGGCACCAGGGCCAGCGGCTGTTCTGGGGTGCCCACCACCCACAGGATCCCACTCTGGCCAGGAACTGGCAGGAGGGATCCTCCTTGGGTACACAGAAATCCTTGGGAATGAAAAGCATGTGTAAACATTAAATAGTTCTTCTGGCTCTCCTGCCCTTCAGAACTTTCATATTAATATATTTTACACTGCACTTAGATAGTTGTCTTCATCTTCCCGAAGAGGTTAAGGTACTTTGGCTCCATCCTTTTTCAAAGCAGAGCCACATCAATACTTTTAACAAGCTGATGTGTTTAAAGATGAATTCAGGATATTTTTTCTTTAAATAGCGTATTGAGCTATTTCACCTAAGAAACAAAACATAAGAGTTCAAAACACTTTCCATGTTAACCACCTAAAGCATTAAAGAGAGAAGTATCTGCAAAACAGTAGATATTTTTGTTAATTGCACACTAAAATTATCAGTGCAGCAATAAAAATTAGAGTTCTCAAAATGAAACCCAGACCCCATCATGTTCTCCTCCTCCAGTTACTGTGACTTGTGGCTCAAGAAACAAGTACTGGATTAGTCACATTAAAGCAAAAATTTCCCTTGACTAAAATGTTTCATTTGTATGGTGTCATTTCTGTTTACTGAATACTTGGGATTGCTAATCCTTCAGTAATTTAATGACTGGAACCAAGTTGTGTGTAAACTTTACTACATTACACTTTGGAGATTAATAGGCAGACATGTGTCTGTCCAGTTTTCACTTGTCCAAATAAAAGGTATGGTCTGTTCATCTATGACAGTGGGATGCCCAGGTGGCATGTGAGCACTGACAGCAGCAAGAGTCATTATTGGGTTATGTGCTCACCTATTCCTCAGGGTGCGCTAATACACAGCAGAAGATGCCAACAAAGAGGGTACTGTCCTCACTTCCTCTTTCCTTCCACTGTGACACCCAGCCCCAAAGAGTGGGAATTGCACAGGGGCCATTATTACTCTGCATTGGCCAGATGAAATTATTTCATTGATGTGCATGGCAGAATTGCTTTAAATGGTAACTAGTGCCAGATCAGCTGGTTTTTTGGTACTACTATTAAAATATTATTTTCCTCCTCACTAGTACAGTATGGGGGTAATTGGATGCATAGCTCGTTCTCTACAGCATATGATGTGCTCAGACGATCATTTATAGATGCAGAGAGATGGGAACAAAACATAGGGTGGATGTATGACTACTTGGGAATTCAAAAATCCTGAAATATTGATTCAGAAAATCAATATAAATTTAAGCTATTTTAAAATAACTTCCCTCACGTTCTACACCATTTCTCAAATGGGAAAACATATTGATTTCTCTGCCCCAGCCTGCACAAGGTCAGGGTGGCTCTTGAGGGGTGGTTGGGCAGGAGCATCCAGCAATGGAGCCATGGCCACCACCACAAAACCCATGTGAACATAACCTTAAGCAGGATGAAAGAAATCCCACATTTTCATGCTCGAAGCCCCTGTATTTTTAGGGTTGGATATGACTCAAAGAATACCCAAGTAAAATCTACCCCTGGCTTTGGCAAGACATTTAGTGGAGCCTTGGTGGTTCAGGACTTGTGCCATTAGAGTACAAATTCATAAACAACATAATATACATTTATTTTCTGGACAATGTTTATTTTTCATGTAGTTTATACATCTGAAACATAAATGCTTACAAGGGAGTGTTTTAAACACCTCTTTGTATTTCATTAGTTAACTGTTTAATCTGCTATAATTTATTGCAAATTGCAGTTGTACTATATGGCCTCATGGTGCCTTTACTTATTTGAACATAAACACCACTGAAGTCAGCAGG
>NW_008236509.1:4893739-4901538 GCF_000691975.1 Corvus brachyrhynchos | reverse complement strand
AGGAATGCAAAGTTTTTAAATCAAGGGAGCCAAATGCTAGATTTTCAGCAAGGACTTTGCACCAAGGCATTAAACCCCTTATTTTAGACTTTTTTTACATTTCTGTTTGATGCTTTACCCTGCTACGTGCTCCAAGCAGAATCATTTTCCCTTAAAGGCATGCATAGCTTCTTCCCCCTTGGTTTCTTAATTTGGGTTAGATCCCGTAATACGAAAAATATACTCCGATATTGCACCTAGAGCACATTGATGAGACCTAAAGAGCTCTTCTGTGAAGGGAATTAAGATCAAAAAGAATGTGGAATTTAAATATTCAACATTTCTTCTTGGATATGAAATAGAAAAATTGTTTTGATGCAAAAGTTCTTGTGACAGAATACGTTACTTAGACTCTGAGACCATATTAGGATAAAATGGCTTTTTTATATAGGAATTGCACTCCTTCATATGGAAATTATGACATTTTGTCTATTGCCTCTTACTACAAATGTTTAAAGAATCTGCTAAAAATATTCTTTTAAGAAGCTGTATCAAGATAAAAGAAAGTAAATAAGAGCCAGTAAATTTTCAGGCTTATTTCTGATCAGTTTCTTGATTTAGACCCTGTTAACCACCTGAAAATCGCACCAAGTACCAGAGTTGTGGAAGCATAACTGACAACAAAGTTTATTTTGCAGTTTTGGTTTGCTGTGCTTTTGTCAGACCCTCACCCTCACAGTAAATGAACATTGTGTTAATTCCAGGAACTGATGGGCTTTACAGAGACTCAGGAAAAAAGGCTCAGCCTGGATGCTAACACAAATGAATGACAAGCAGATGAAATACACATTCTCATTGTCTGACAAACTGGTACTAGACCTCCATCTAAATTTAGCTGATTGATTTTTAACTAACCATTAATCTTTACTAACACAACACAAAATGCATGGACTTGGAAGGCAGTGGACAGCTTCCCTCATCAAGGCCTCAGATAAAGCCGGGCAGGACACGCTTGCAGAAGGCTGAGGGATTGCCAAACTAGCTTGCTGGGACGGTAGACCTTTCACCCTGTGCTCTTCCACACTGGGCAAGACTCATGGCTATTTCTATTCCATCCAAGCACAGCTCCCCTAATGTGGGCCAGCCTGGGCCTGCCAGGACTCCAGCACTATCCACCGCTTCTGGTTGCTCTTCACCTTGGGGTGCTCACACACCTTCTCACTGGTAGAGGCCCCATGGGGGTCCACAGGAGCCATGCAGGGCTTCCCTGCAGGGAAATTCTGATGCTAATTAGAGCCCCAGGCAGCTGTCACACAATGGCCTCTGGTGGCTAAGGAGGCGAGTCAGTACCTTGGACAGGCTAACAGGTCCAAAAGAAAAGAATTTGGAAAGGTCCATCATCTTTGGCTTTTCTCCTGGCCTGAAGTGTATGCCTCACATTAGTCTGAATTTCTTCCCTGTTTTGTCTGGAAAATCCCTACAAAAAATTAATAGGAAATTCTGGCCCTTTCAAATTAACTTTCTAGGTTTGTCTTTGTAAGGACTTAGCCTCTTGTCAGATGTTTTGGCTTCCTTAAAATTTGGGAGCCAGCAGAATTTTCTTTAGGGATTGCTGCAGAAATACTTTGATGGGAAAGTAGATGATAAAAGTAACTATTTGGTGTCAAAGGCAGTAGACTGGGAATTAAAAGCTCTTCTTAACTCAGAGACATTTGGGTATTTAAAAGAGTTCAGAAAAAGAGGTGAGAAAAGCAGTGGGTATCCAGGGCTATGACCATGGTTGGGCAGCTGAGTCTAGGTGAAGGATTTGGGAAAACAGGTGGTGGGCAGAAAAACCATGAGAATCATATCTGCCTGGGGAATAAGAGGTGGATAGAGTGACTGACTGCTGATGTAGGATCAAATGCGACACAGAAAGAAAAGAGGTGAATCCATGATTAAACCTCTACCTCCTGCCACCACCAGGACCTTTGTGAAAGACTTATGCACAACAATTAACCCCCCAAAAAACCAAAACTAGGGAAAAATCCTAGAATTAAGTACTTGTTCCCTCCGAAGAGGATGAAAACAAAACATGTGACAGAGGTTAGTCATGTCACTTAGAAAGGTGTTCAAAAACCATGATGAATGATGAGTGTGGTGCAAGAACTTAAAATACCTTAGTCGATAAACCAAATTTGGGACACAAAAAGAGATTCATATGGAAAATACTGTAAGAGTCACTCCTTCTGTCGATGACTCTATGACCAATAGACACATTAGGGTTTTTTTCTCTTTGATGCAATAAATTTTTGGCAATAGAAAAAAGGGTATCACACTTCAGGCTACAGCAAAAGACAGTAGCAAAAGACATTTGAGATGTATCATCATCCACTGGAAGATTTCAAACCTAGAATTTAGCCTCATTTATAAACTGCTAAATCTTTTTGTTTTCCTTGTCAATACTATTTTATCAGCTATCTGTTTTCAAAATACAGCCACATATTCTCTCAAATGGTGTGAGTGAACATGTATTTGACAGAGCAAACCAACACATGAGCAGCTCCAGTCTCTTGACTTCTGCTCATGTCTCTCACTTCATCCCATTCTCAGCAGAGTTGGTTGGGTTTCAAAAGGTATTCACTGTTAGAAATCAGCTGCTTTCTTTTTTTTTTTTTCTTTAGTAACCACCTGTTTTCCTGAAATCCATTACATCCATTGTCTTTTCACTATATAATTTGGGTTGGAATCTGAATATTTTATCAAATGTCATTGTCAGACTATTGATGATAGCTTTAGAGGGAAGTACTGAAAACCTCTTTGAACAACATAGAACTGAGTTTGTGTTGAAAATACTAGAAAAAAATTAATTTTAAAATGTCAAATATTTTCCCAACTCTGTCCGCCTTGACAATGTGTGGCCTTTTCTGATTCCTGAGAGAAAATCTGAATGGGAGCTAAGTGACAGATAGAAAACTACTTGTGGGCCACCATACAACCTCCTTCTATTGCTGTTGTTTCAAGGGGTGAAACATGTAAAAGACTAAAGAAACCTGAATGCAGGATCAGGGCTGAAGTCAATATTTTGACATTTCCATAGCTCTACAAGTTTAGTGTCTCTAATATTAGAATAAAACACTGCAAGAGTTAGTATGTTAAGCTATACTGTTATGTCTTGTCTTAGACTTGAGCAGTAACCATCTAAACAGTCTCCAGCATTCTCTTTCCATTCAGAAATGTTTCTTAAAAACATATCCTTCAGATAAAGAACCACAAACTTTGTGGTCGGGTTTTGCTTTTTTTTTTTTTTAATTTATGGTATATTTCACCTTATTCAGTGCTCAGAAGGGAGCTTGGTAACATCTCTGTATTGCTGCTGAACAAACGGAGGTAAAAGAGTTGGGAAGATCTGTCACACAACACCCAGCCTGCATAGGAACTAGGCTTTACTGTGGGTTATCAATGGAACTAGCCTCACTGGTCTTCCCTCCTATCTGCCTTTAAAAAACACATACACAGAAAGTGAACCCCCAGACCATGTGCTTCTACTCTTGTGAAACAGGTGAGAAAAAGGTTAATGCTGAAACCTTCCCACTGCCAGGGTCCCTTCCTCCTCAGCAGGCCTCACCTTTTTTTTTTAACTGCTTCAATTTGTATTTTACCAATTGTATAATAATGGAGTCTAGTGAGAAGCTTGTGGCCCCATAAACTTTGGACATAATTTTAACTGTGTCAGCTTTAAAAAGTCAGTATCTGCCTCATCAAAGGGCAATCATGTCCAATGTGGGTGTCTCTGTCAATTGTGTTTTGAACTGCAGCAATAATCCAACTAAACCATGCGAAGAGCTTTTCTACACCCACATTTCTTAATTATCATCATGAGACTGAGGTAGCTGAGACCAGATCTATAATGTTTTCTGGATGTCAAAATGCCCACACACCTTCTGTAATCCTTGTGCTACCAGCCCCCTTTCATATTGCTTTTAGCTGGTCCATCTAATTATCTACTACCATAACTTTTTACTGCATTATTCCCAAATCCCACAAAGGCTCTGTTTAAGAAAAAAGAAACAACTGGTCTGATGAGACCTCTTTAACTGAACAACTCTATAAACATTCTAGCAGATGATAAACTCCTCCTCACCCCTTTCAGAAATGAACCATTTTTTTACAGTCAGGTAAAAACTAGGGCCTTAAAAGTCTCTGCATACATTGCATCCATAAACAATGCAATTTCTTGGGAGCTTTGGGGTCCACTGTCCATTTGGAGAATAACTAAATTCATTATTTTCACATGTGCTATAGTTAATAAGGATGTGGAATGGGAAAGTAGCGAAAATGTTATGACTTAATGAACATATTGCATAATCATTCTTGCCAAATGTCAAAATAAATTGGAGGCCACAGTGTATGGTTTATGCTTGTTAAATTGGGGGTTTGTGTGCTATTTTGGGATGGGGAAAAAAAAAAGACAGACCAAACCATTAAAAGGCAGGGGGAAGAGAAAATACACACTTGGGCACTTATGGCAAGACCTTGGTCCATTACAGTCCCATCACTAGTGCTCCCCGCAAGAGACAATACAACAGCCTGTGACTGTGGAGAAACCACCTACTGACAGCAGAATTGGCTCTGTGGCAAGGTACTGGCCCCAAGGCTCTCCACTAGATAAGGAGGGGAAAGGGCCAAGCCCCCACAGCCCAGTTATTTCACAGACCAGACATGGCTAATCCCTGCCTCTCTGGGAAGCACCAGTCTGTGCCAGGGGTGAAAATGCGTCACATCCATTAGCAATTTCAAAAGACTTTTTCCTTCAGGGGACTATGAATTTGCACTCTGCCATGAAGTTCAAACGACAACAGGAATAACACAACTGGAACCAGATGCACTTTTTCTGGACACTCCTGTGAAATGTCTATTCATTTCCATAGGTATCCCATTGATTCCACTTTTGGCATAGAGGTACTGAGAAAAGCAGGTTTTGCCTATATTGCAGAGAGTTTTCTGTTTGTCCAAGTGATGAGTAGCTTGAAAGGTCTAAGTTTAGAATATCTACACAGCTGAGGACCTGATCCTTTGAACACTAAAGCATGTCACAGCTATTTTTCCCTTGAGACTGCCTGAGGAAAAGACCAATTAGGATTACATGGTAAGTAAAATTATTCCCATACTTACACGGTTAGGAAAATAGGTCTCTCCAATTGCATATTCAAAAGGAGATCAAAGCAATATTGTTCTTTTGCAGTTAGAGTTTGACTTATTTATGGTTTTCCCCATTACGTACATGTTCCAGCAGCACCAAGAGGCCACAGGCATGTGCTTCTTATTCACCTCTACATCTAGTAATGGGAGTGCCATGAAAGTGACTGTATTTCTTGCTGCTTGCATGAAATGTGTGGATACATATATGTGGCTTTCATTTATTTTGTTTCACGACACAAGGAGGAGGGAAAAATCCTTTTCATACACCTACATATATCACAAAGCAACTAAGAATAGAAGCAATATTGAGACAGATGGAAATGTTAATGGTGACAGCTCACAAGCAAGAATCACACATTTGTGAAATAATGAAATGGGTGGGCAGTTGTTATATGAACTCCATGTCAGTTGGTATGTTTTCCTGGCTATAATTTTGCAAAAGCATGTCTCAGAGATATTTTCAGTTCATGGGAGAAGTCAGTACCCTACCCTACACCTTGCTCACACGTGGGTGTAGGAATTCACCAAAGGTGATGAGCAGCTTGCAAGTGAACCTGCTCATTACGCGCCTTGGGGGCTGCAGGATGTCCCCTGATATTTCCCTGCCAGGGCACTTTACTATTCCTAACAATGTGGTGGGAGAGATGCAGAAAGGAAGCGTAAAAATATTTGGAAACCCAAACATGAGAGAAACATGGAATACTCACACGCGTTTCAAAATCTTACTTCCAGGCATACAAGCACTACCTTTTCTTTTACATTTCATCTGCCCATATTCTGTAGTCCTTATTATTAGCTGGACTTGCTGACCACAAATGAAAATGAGCATTACAAAACCACTCCTGCATTTCTCCATTCTTTCTTTCTAGTTCTTCATGCCCCAAAAGCCATCAAATCCATTTTAAGAACCACTTTCACAAGCCTGTTTTTGCTAGCCCCAGTTTCTTAGCCCCAATCTAATGTTAGCTCAAAGGGGAGGGAGCCGTGAAAGTGTCTATTCATATGTATTTTACCTTGCACTACCTGTCTCATTCCCAAGGTCTAGGGAATCTACTGATTTTCAACAACTTTCATAGGTACTGTTTCTTGCAGATGCTGTTTACTGCACTTGATGTTACTATTTTTTGCCAGAGTTCTCCCAAAATCTTATGGATGCTCTCTTTGTTTGCATATCTGACTAAAAAATTCTAGCAGCTACATCTTCAAGTGCTTAGTGGTGATTTACTACAATGATTCATGGTAAGACTTACAGCTCCGAGGAAAATCTGTCCCTTGGGATTTATCCACCTTTACAGAATTTCTCATGGCAGGGCAACCATATGCCACTGTATTTAGGAAGCAACTTATGGTTACTGAAGGGCAGCCAGTCTGCATTTTCTTAGCGCATTTCTAAAAGCTCAACAGCATTAATGTGATAAAGGAAAAAGAAAAGGACTTGCCAAATGTATGCATCCAGCCACCTTGGATTAATGAAATGCTAGACATTAATCCACCAGCATACATGCCTGTGAATGCTGGCCACTAAAAATAAATAGTGAGAAATATCAGACCATTTGAAATAGGAAATTTTTGATCAATCCTGAAAATCAAAAGGTTATCCAAATGGTGAGCTCCTGAGAATGGCAAAGTTGCATAGAGATAATGCCTGTGTCAAATACCGTATTATAAAAACCATCTGCTGGACACAAACACCTGACAGATACCAAACCACTGAAGACAACACTCATGGTACCAGGTAAAATAAAACTTAAAAAAAAAAAGGAAAGAAAGGCTGCCATGTCAAAACTTTGGAGGATGAAGAGATATTCAAAGAAGATCAGACATTTTACAGTATCATAACTGTAAGAGATGAAAGGTGGCGATGAACCGCCACCAAAGCAGTGACAGCTCGTGGAGAAACAGTAGATACTAAAATCAATAAAACTACTTGCAGATTAAGGTATGAGTCACCATAATGCGACCAAATATGGCCCATGTCATTTGTTAGCAGCCGTCCATCCCATGCGTCTCTGCAGAGAATGATTAAAATTCAACAGAAACATGGCAACAGAGGTAGAAAGGGAAATGTTGGGAGTTTTTTAAGACTTGGTAAGAAAGTAATGGGTGCAAACTCGAAATACAGAATATATACAAAATTACGCATGAAGTGGAAAATTCATATAACTAGAAACTCCTTGACAACCTCCTAGATAACAGAAAAACTTATTTTGGGAAGTGGATAGATTTTTAGTAGGGCTCATCAACCTCTAGTTCACAGTGGATGTACTGAAACATTAGCTTTACTGCATAAATTTTTCCTAAGTGAAAAAAGGTCAGAGGACGTTTCATTATGAATTTAATGAAACCAATACTGCAAATCATGAGTGTTTGAGTTTCACCCAGCCCGCTGACGACGGATGCTGCTGAGACCTGGCTCTTCCCGGGCTCCTCTCTCCTCGCCTTACAGCTGCTAAGAACTGCCTCATATGGCACCCTGACAGGTATCCCCAGCAAACGCAAGTTCTCCAAGTGGAAATGAAAAATCCACGAAGGGATCCTGCCCGCTCCCTTCCCCGGCCGGCCTGGGGGCTGGGGGGTAAAGGAGGGCGGCGCTAAGTCAAGGCCGCCTGCAGCGCCTCTCCTGGAGAGGAGAGCGGCCG
>NW_008236509.1:4891772-4892997 GCF_000691975.1 Corvus brachyrhynchos | reverse complement strand
GATCCGCCGGGACGGGGAGGAGGGGTGTCTCCCCGTGGCCGGGATTCCCCGGGTGGAGGAGCGCAGTCTGTTTGGAACGGGGCGGCGGAGACAGCGCAGCTCCGTGTGGACTCTCCTTCGCAGGAACTCACTCCCCCCCAGCAGCGCGGGGAGCGGGGGAGGGGGGTGATGCACAGCCTCCGTGCAGAGGAGGAGACCCCCAGAGCCTCTCTACCTGCGAGCACTGCTGCTACCGCCGCTGCTCCGCCAAACTGCTGACTTTCCAGAGCTTATTTTTAGCCCGGAGACTAAATATTATTAGCTACATTTCTACGTAGGAAGAATCGGAAGCGCGGGGAGGGGTGGGGGGAGGCACTAGAGATAGGGAGGGAGATGAGCAGAAAGCTTATCCGAATGATCTCCAGTTGGGGGGGCTGCGTTTGGGTTTCAGGCTTGCCAAACACACACACACACGCACGCACGCACGCACGCACACGCACACACACCATTAATTATAGCAAAGTAGATGCGGATATTGGATCATCAGCAATACATGCACGGCTCTCCCTTTGAGCCGTAGGTTGCGTACACAGAGGGGTCAGTTAATCTCCGTGTAGGTAAAGATCAGCTGCGTCCCTTTATCTATGAAAGATCAGTCGTGCACAGTGCCAGCTAGAGCTCAGCTGCATTTCTTTAGCTATGCAAAATCAACTTGCATCGTTAGCCAGGAAAAAAATCCGTCGCATCTGCTTCTCTAGGTAAAGATCAGTTGCATCTCTGCCCAAAGCATGCACACACACATAGACGAGATTCCCAGGTTAAATCAGGCACAACTTAACTCGTAGTTAAATCTCATCTAGCTTTTCCTTCCTTCCCTAGCCCTCGTATACACCAAGCAGCCAACAAGGGAACAAAACTAGGCAAAGACCAGGCACCCATCCCCGCACCACAGAGAGGGAGAGGCAGGAGCCAAAGGGGCCGCAGGGGGGGTCCCCCCTCCGCTTACCTTGGTTACAGCTAACACCACGAGCAGTGGCTAGATCGCAGAGATAAATACTGGCATTTCCCAAAGTTGACACCGTCAAACCAACCCCCGGAGCTTGCAAGACTCTTTTTTTTTATCCCTCCTCTCTTGTTCCTATTCCAGTCCGCACCGCTAGGAATTCAACTTAGCCCAGCTCCAGCGGGGCGAGAGGGCGGCGGGCGGGGAGGGGAGGGGAGGGGAAGGACCGGGGGCTGGCGGGGG
>NW_008236509.1:4855676-4891351 GCF_000691975.1 Corvus brachyrhynchos | reverse complement strand
CACTGTCTAAAACACAATTCTCCCGGCCTCCGCGGGTTACGCTCTTTGGCGTATTAAGTACTAGAAAGCCGAGCCCGTGATATTACATACTGTCGTTAAGCAACATCTCAAGCTTTTTGTTGTAGTTGTTTTGTTCTTCTCTCCAGGTATTAAAAACAAGCTTTTTTTATAGGTACTTACCATTGTTTCTTTGCTGTCCTGGAGACAGAAGTGGTTTAAAATCCAGTCTCTCCAACAGATGCTGGAAGGTAATGTGTCTTGTTTGAAGTCATCATGTGAGAACTTCTGCTTTGCTCAGTGGATCGCCCACCACTTGGTGTGACTTATGAATCTAATAACCCTTTGCAATATCCGCAAGCTTAAACTCTCCACCACCTTGGTGCCTACAGAAGACAGAAAGCAACTGGCAGGGAGTTTTAAAAACCTATAGATTTACGCAAACGCCTTAGCTCAGAGTCACGTTTCCCTCTGAGTTCTTACGTGATCTTAATGAATGAGAGGGGTTACCAACCAACTCAGTATAAAACGTGATCGCAGCCTCCTCCCAGGAAACCGGAGCGGGACAGTAAGTTCCCGAGGAAAGTCCTGGCCGGACGGGCGCACTGTGCAGTGAGCCCTGATTCCCACCGCCCTCCTTCCACCTCCCGGCTCGCACCTGGGGCCGTGCAAGACGAGCCGGCTCTGGAGATTTACGTTCGGGACAGGTAAGTAAGCATTTGTTTTTGTTTGCTTGTTTGTTTGTTTTTAATGTCACGTTCACTGCGCTCTCACGGGAAGTGCTGCAGGGACTTGTTGCATACTAGGTCCTGCCACAAGAGGAGCATGGCACAGTTGCTAATCCAAAACCCCTGCCTCTCCGGAGCCGCAACTTCCCGGCACACTTTCCCCCACCCCCTCCCTCCACCCTCACCGGGCGGCGCCTCCCGGGGGAGGGCTGCTCCGCCGGCCCCGCGCTGAGCCCCTACTGCCGACAAGGCAGAGGGGAGTGGAGCGCATCCCCGGAATTTGCCTTTGCCTTCCCCTTCTCCCCTTCTCCCTTCTCCCCTCCTCCCCTCCTCCCCTCCTCCCTCCCCTCGGGGCCCCAGCAGCTCCCTGACTCCGCCCGTGATTTCTATCGTTAATTCCGGTCTCCTTGCGTTGTGAGAACACCCGCACACCTGGGCGCAGCTGCAGTCTCTTTCCCCGAGATAGGTGGCCGAGCCCCAGTATTACTACTGCCAAGTCTCACAAAGTCCTCGTCCCCATTTTTTCTTCGTATCTCGGGTTTATTCTCAGGGACTGCCCCGCCTCCCCGGCTCAGAGAACCCTGCGGGGAAGGGGTGCAAGAAGGGATGTGGGAGATGGTGGGACGGGTTTCTTCGCCTTTGAAGGCGAATTGCAGTCAAGTGAACCTGGACTTGCCAAAATTTGTGAGTGCTGCCTCTCATAAGAAAAAGAGACCAAGACTGAGAAGCTCCTTGTCCACTCCCGTTCTCTCCTGATTGACTGTTGGAATTGCATTTACGGGTCATTTCTCTCCAGAGTGCCCGTTTCTCCCGCCCTCCGAGTCCCAGGTACCTCTGCCTGGGAGCCAAAGCAAGCAGCCTCTTCCATGACAACCATCTATGTTGATCCATGCAATAACCAGCAGATGCTGCCCTAAGACTGGTACAGCTGGTACTTTCCTGTCTTGGCTGTCCTGGGGACAAGGTGTTAGAAGAAAAGTCAAGTGGTATCCAGCAAAGCTGCCCTGAGGACAACCACTGAATCCCTTCACCTGCATCACATACTACCTGTATGCTATGTACAGGCAGAGCTTGTCAGAAAGCCTGTTGCTGATGTAACACTGCACCCGACAGATCACCCTATCACTGATAGGGTGTCACCCAAGATACATCCTTAAGTACTGATCTTCAGTTAGGAAACTGAAGTTTTCTTCCAACATTTGGAAATATTCATAGTTAGTGTTAACACTGGTCAGGAATACCAGTTTTAAGTGGCATTAAAGTTTAAAAAAGAAAAAGCCTAAGTGTTTCAACAAGTGGACTTGCAGTGAGTTTTGCTTTCTCCCATTCTTCTAAGCAATTTGCTCCTGCCTCTTCCTCAGGGGAATAAAATAATTTGGTAATACCTACTTTGGGTAGTAAGTTGCACAATTCATGTTTTGACTACATAAACACATATCTAAATCTTAAAGGTTTCTGACCCTGTGGAGTCCTCAGATTTGGTTTTTTTTTTAATAGAGAGAACTTTACAAAGATGCAATATAATTTAAAACATATTTCTACATACTTGTTTTATAGCTCAAGAAACATAGTCTTTCACTGAGAAAGTAATTCCCTCTGTAGCACTTGTAAGAAAGTACTGTGTTGCAGCACTGTTCCTCCCCTACTTCTCATTTCATTAACTTCTAGATATCTTCATTTTCTGATGAAGGTTTCAATTGTTAGAGATGCCCAGGAGAAACCTTTGGTGGGTCATAGTATTATATTGATGTTATAATGTTAAATTTACAACAAAAAATCCTTCCACAAAAGCTTCCTAGGAGATCCACAGCTGGAAGCGGCATGGTGTAATTTCAGCCCTGTCCAGATGCATTTTCTAGAGGAAACTGATGGGGTTTGCCAGCAGTAATGAGGCAGGGTCATGCTGACAGAACCACAAGCAAAGATACTTCTTTAGAGTGCTAACTAGAAGAGCTCCTGGTCAGTATTTCTGCTTAAGAACTGGACTCCACCCACCTCACTGGGGATAGGTGACAATTGATAACCCACCTCATTCTCAACAGACCAAATTAAACACATGTTTGCTGAAGGGATAGTTTGCTTTAGATTACTTCAATGTAATTAATGGAATAAACAGGCACAGTAATCAAGGAAATGATACAAAAGTGTATGAAAAAAAAAACGTCATTGGTAGGGTAATAGGGGATGCTATGGAGAATGGGAATTATCTGGCAGAAGACGAGTAGGAGGAGGTAGTATAAAACAATCACAGTTCTTTCCCTGTAGAGACATTCACAGGTGAGAGAACAGCCCAAGTCATTCTGATGGACCTGAGGTGAAGTTGAGACAAGAGTCAATGCACAAAAATGGTAGAGGAGATTCACTCCTTTGTCAGGGATTCCTGAAAGAAAGGCATTAGAAAGGGGATGGACTTGAATTAAACCTAAATGTCTGTTGAGTTTCTAGACATTTTCTTTCCCTGCATCTTGTTTCCAGCTATGTAGCTATGTTTTTTATCTCTAGAAGAGCTTATCCCCAGGCCATGGGAGACCCAGCCATGAAAAATCACTTGATGTGAGTCGGTGTGGAGGGTTATTTTTTCTTACTACCATAGAGGGGCACAAGTGACTCAAAGTTACTCACTTGACAAGTCATACACTTCAGTAAAAGCTGGGACTAGTGAGTAGAGTTTAGCCTATTATTTAAAACTAATAATCAGGTGGTCCATTTACAGGGTGTTGAAATAGGATAGCTGTTAGCATTTGCCAGAATGACATGGCACAGCATTTGCTGTTTGCAGGTAGTTCATACATATAAGGCAATGTACATCTCTTGTTCCAAGTCTGTATACATTGTTACCAGATGAAGTATACAGCTGCAGGACTTGACTTCAGTGGGGACTACTCATATGTAAATAGTGACATAACTGTTTAGCAGAGGAGGCCTAATTAAGTGGGAATCAGCCATACATTTTCCCTCCCTTAGACAAAACAATGTGAAGAATACTGCAGGAGCATTGCTAGAAAGTCACAGTGCCTTAAACCAACCTGTGAAACACCCAGAAATCCTATGCAAGCTGCAAGTGTTCTTTCCCTGCCTTAAAATACCTTAGAAAATGATGAGCTGTTACTGGTTGGCTTTTTCTCATAGTTGAAAGACTACCAAAATGCATGGATAGCTACTAAACATGTGCAAAAGGCATCTTCCATTCATTATGTACAGCTGCTCCTTCAGAGACCACTGAAAACCCGCCTCAGACACCAACATTAGCAATCTGAGCAGAATCAGATAATAGCAGTAGCTGTCAACTTTACAGAGATGCTTCTGAAATAAGAGCTATGTGACATCATTGCTAGTGTGAAATGGGGTTGCCAACTTCTCTCCATGCCAGCAATCTAATGGTGTGTTTGAAAGAAAGGTCCCCCAGGGTTATGGTGCGCTAGTTTTGCTGGTAACCTCCTGCTTCTTCAACAGGCGGATTTGGCACCTGCCCTGCTACTGCCTGGAGGGTAAATACCAGCCTCCCAGTACGTATTTAGGGTAGCCTCCCATCAAGTGTTGATTTTCTGTGCCTGATTTCCTCCTCCTGCAGATTAGCTTGCTCTGATATTTCCATCTTTCCCCTGATCTTCGCGCTGCAAGTGTTAGCAGTCTTTCACTCTGCCTCCTCCCTCCCTGAAAGTTTTCCTTTCTTTCTGAGCCTACTTGTCTTCAAACTGCGTATATTCCATGCTGGTAACATGCAGATGAACATCGTAGTCATGATCCCACTCAGATACTAAACAAGCCTCCCACCAATGCCTTGTCCTCCTTTAAAGTGCTGGAACATTTCAGCTTGGTTTCAATCTCCTGAAAGTACCAGGAAATCCTCTGGAGTAGACAAGCAGCAGCACATGTGCTTGTTGTGGTTGTACCTCAAAGAACAGCTTGTCACGGGCTCATCTCCAAGCACATGTTTGCAGGGAAAAGAAGGTGAGACTCCCACAGGAGAGTGGTGGTCCCATAGCCAGCATAGAGCTTAGGCTCCAACCCACCTCAGCCCACAAGAGAAGGGCTTCAGTGGCAGCATCAACAAGAGGTATTTTGCACATTGACTTCTTTTAAGATCACAAATTGTGCCAAGCTCATATTCACATTTGGTAAAACCAGGAGAGAGACCCAAGGGCATCTCAAGCTCGGTATGCTTAAGGAAACCCAGCCCTGCTACAAGTCAGGATAAATCAGGGCTTCCATCATCCAGATTTGTCTGAAGTAAATACCTTGAGACAGATGCCTTGGCCAGCATTCCTAATCTGTAGAGGTAATAGCTCCCAGTTACAGTGGGAGGACATGCGTCAGGGCTAATAGGGGGTCTGTCAGCATTGGGTCACCCACCAATTTGCTGATCCTGGGGAAATCCTCTACTCTGCACTTTCAGCTGTCTATAGGTACCTCCACATCCCTCTCACAGTGCAGTGGGACTGTAGCAGGGCTTCAAGAACAGGTCTGAGAGTTTTGCATTAATTATTTATTTGCCGTCAACTATGGTAAAAAAGCACTATTGTAAAAAAGTTTTGCTTAAACTGTTTTCTGTCATTTATGGAAAAGGTGTATTTCAGGAAAACTTCTAGAATTAAGGTTTTGTTTTTCTCAAACTACCTCACATGCAAATGTAGTTCAGTGCTTGCATGGCACTCATTTAGGTTAGCTGGAAAAGACAGGAGATTAGATAAATGTAATGGAAACTATTGGCCCATGTAAGTTCTCCTGCCTGACCTGAGCAAAATGAGACACTGGGTATCTCTTACTAGCAGAAAACCAGAGATAGGGAGAGAAATCAGAACCTGGAGAAAAAGAAACATGACAGCTGTAATCTGTTACTATTGCAACCTGATTATAGGATTCGTTGACAAGGTGGGGGACCCTTTCTTTTGGCATTGAAGTCTACACCTTGCTTCGTGTAACCACAAGAAAATATCTCCAGGCATGTCAGCCTTTAAAAGAGATTATTTCTTCAATCTTCTTTGACAAGAGAAAACATACAATGTGACCATGAACAAAATAAGCAACAGCCCTGCCTCATCATATTTTTAAATGCTGTTATGTGCAGTCCTGAGTTAGTGAAGAAAACCAGCACTTCCAGTACAGAAATACCCTTATAAAACTATAGGGGATTAGCCTTAATTGTATTACAAGTGAAAAGTAAACACATATTTTAATTCCTTTCTAAAGTTAATGTTTACAAGAAAACTGCCTTCCAAACTATATTAATCTACTTCTCAACAGTCAAATACCCTATCAGCTTCCATGGAAGCTTGCAGTAACAGCTTGATGTTTGAACCTTGTGGAGCATGATAGAAACATGTTATTGTTAAGAACAAAATATCTGTTGGAGAAATTATACACTGACTTAGCAGAGAGCAAGAGGAACTGGAGGCATATCATATAAGGATTATTAAGAGATGCTGGCAAGCTCTGAGTAAGAGTGACCCTTGACTTTGTCTCTGCATTCATATGATGAACTCTTTCAAATATAACTGCGTTTTCTGCAAGGCGCCTGTGTAAAAGAGGAAGAAGGTGAGATGACAACAGAAGAAGAGAGGAACAGGGAAATAGTGATATAGGGTAAAAATGCTGAAGGAAAGTAGAAATACAGAGAAACTCTTATAAGGCTACCACTGAACTGAAGGCATTTAGTAAAATAATAACCTCCATCCAGGCTCTTGCAACAAGTTAGCTAAAAACACCTCCGTACCAGTTATGTATGAAATTATCCTGTCTATTTTTATCCTGTCATTTTCCGACTAAAATGACAAATTCTCCCCTGAGACAGTATTCACAACAACCAGGAAATAGTGCTAATGTTGACCTAAATAAATAAAGCTGCTCCTATGTAAGAATTCCTGCAAGGATCCTTTAAAACAAGATACTTTAAAAACATTTGCTGCAAAATGCATATGAAACCCTGGGGGACAAACAGCCTGCTAGACACTATGGTCTCACCATCCCAGTTTGGCAAACAAGGTTGAGAGCTTTATAAACACACTGCTGAAGAAAACAGGGGTACTTAGGGTAAGACTTCGGATGCCGAAACACAAGGTGCTGGTACACCTTTCAGTTAGGGCACAAATAAATCTTCATAGAAAAAGGTATTATTTTGTGGAGCTGTACACGTGTTTTTGAGCTAAGGTGCACATGAAGTTTCAACTATGTCTTATGACAATTTGCATGATGCTTTCTGTCTCAGGTGGTGCTATTACTCCATCTTAACTTTTTGATAGGGTTATTTATTGCTGTTAAAGAGAGCAATTACACACTTAAGCAAACAGATCTCTTTAGATGCACTGTTTATTGAGATGAATTAGATCTATTGTCCTTATTCAATCTGCAGCTGTAGAGCTAAGATCCATTTCCAAAACCAAGCTTCGCAAAGATAGGGGCAAGTGTAGGTGAAAATTTTGTGGAGGTTTGCTTAGGATTTTGTGGAAAACTCATCAAATGCAGCAGTGTTAGAGGTTGTTGGTAAAAATATTATTGCTACTCCTGCTTCGTATTTGCATCACAGGTTTGAAGACGTCTTTTCCATTTGCAGCCCACATACCGCTGCAGCATCCTTTCCTTTGCTCTACCTGATAACCTGTCAAAAAGGTGGGCCATTAGAAAAACCTCCACTACATAGCAATTAGCAGGTCTTCTGTTCCAGCAGAGATGAAAAAACTGACTTTTTTTCCCCAAGACCTGAAGTTAGAATGGCAAAAAGGGGCCATTATTTTCATTTAGTCCCCCTTGTAATGCTGCCCATCTGCCTTAAAGAAGTTCTGCATGTGCTCTATGAGTCAGTACCTTTCTTAACTGCAACGCATATATGGAGACTTTGGATGCACAGATATCATTATGAATTAATCCACTTCAGCCAACAAAGGCCTTTCTACCTTTCCCACCTCCACTGGAATTGAACTAGATATAATCTATACATTTTCTCTTCCACTTTCATTTCTGATGTGCTCTCCTGTTCTAACTACTTCTCATAGGAGCCAAAGTAACTTTTGTTTTTGACTTGGGGAACTTTGAATAAATATATCTAGAAGTGTTCCTAACACTGAACAGCATACAAATTGCATGATTACTTTTAGTGTCTCTTATTGAACTGAAAATATTTTAATAACCTGAAAGATTCTTCAGTGAACCATGCTGGATCTGTGCAATTTATAGCATATTTAAATATTTCTACATTGGTACCCAAGATTGAATTCCAATATTTCTCTTTTGTATCTCTGTGCATTTTAATACACTTCTGGGAACACTTACCTTTTATGATGAAACCAATATTTTCTAACATAAAGTGGTGATTTCAGCTTAAGTGGAACCATATGTATCTTAGGGCAAAGGCTTTTGGTTCTAAATAACTGGTTAATGTTAAGCATCTTTCACAATGAAAATGTCACAAACTACCATATACTAGCTTTCTTAAAGAAACAAAGATAAAACACAGAAGAGTAGAGGTTCTATAGTTAAGGATAAATACTTTGAGGCATAACTACAAATCAAGATTTTTTTTCAGTGAAAGTGGTATAACTACAGAGTTATGGGGGAAACACAAACCAAGTCTGCTTGATTTTATGAGCCTGTCTCTCTTGGTATGAATTAGATGATGTCCTATTTTAGTTTACCAGTCTGATAAATGGTGGGTAATAACACCACTAAACATAATTCTCCAAAACTATGCATATAACTTATTCCTGAATCTGTACAGCATATATCCCTTATCAGTAGCAGCACCACATTTGATTATTTTGTTTCAGGCACAGATCTCAAATCTCTGAGAAACTTTGAGGGACATTTTTGTGTCCATTTTACAAAAAGACAAACTGAGGCAGAGACCATTTAAACTGCCAGTAAATGACTCTGATAGTGCAGCTTGGTCCCTAAGCAGTTTACCCACAATAATAATGCCGGTCAAGATTTGGCAGTCCCAACACTTTTTTCTAAGAAATATATAATGACTCTTCTGCTGTGCCTGCTGAGTATATTACTTTGACACTGGGAAAAGATCCATGTAAAAATATTTGTATCATAATATCAAGGATATGCCATATCATTCATATGGCCTAACAGCAAAACACTGGCGAGGAGTAATTATTAATTTGTGGTAAAATTACTTCGGTTTTTTGAAGTGCACATAAATTAGAAGAAAAGGCAGAGAACTTGAGAGAACAGTGAGGGAACAGCAATCAGATTTTCCATCTCTTATGCCTTCTCAGACTCACACTGTCTATCCTAAATGTTAAGGATCACCTGTGGGTCACAACATGTTTCTTGTGCATTTACTACATGGCCTGCACCCTGGGGTAGTGAATTTGGAAGTTTTATGGAGGAGCTGTGAAATCGTAGAACAGAATCCTAGAATTGTTTGGGTTGGGAAAGACCTTTAGGGTCATTGAGTCCAACTGTTAACCCAGCACTGCCAAGCCCACCACTAAACCATGTCTCCAAGTGCCACATCTACATGTCTTTTAAACACCTCCAAGGTTGCTAACTCAACCACCTCCCTGGGCAGCCTGTTCCAAGCCGTGACAACCCTTTCCATGAAAAAGTTTTTCCTAAAATCCCATCTAAACCTCCTCTGGTACAACCCAGGGCCATTTCCTCTTGTCCTATTGCTTGTTACCTAGGAGAAGAGACCCATCTCCACCTTGCCACAACCTCCTTTCAGGTAGTTGTAGAGAGCCTTAAAGTTTCCCCTGAGACTCCTCTTCTCCAGGCTGAGCTCCCCAAATCTCTTTCAGTCACTCCTCCTAGGACTTGTGCTCTAGACCCTTCCTCAGCTCTGTTGACCTTCTCTGAATGTGCTTCAGCACCTCAGTGTCTTGTGATGGGCCCAGAAGTCAACACATAATTTGATGTGTGACCTCACCAGTGCCAAGTACAGGGGGCCAATCACTGCCCTGATCCTCCTGGCCACATTATTTCTGGTACAGGCCAGGATGCCATTGGCCTTTTTGCCCACCTGGGCACAGCTGGCTCACGTTCAGCTGCTGTTGACCAGGAACCCCAGGTCCTTTTCCACTGGGCAGCTTTCCAGACAGTCTGACTCCAGCCTGCAGCACTGTGTGGGATTGTCATGACCCAAGTGCAGGATCCAGCACTTACACCTTGTTGACCCTCATACAGCTGGGCTCAGCCCATTGATCCAGCCTGTCCATATCCCTCTGCAGAATCTTCCTACCCTCCAGCAGATCAACACTCCCACCCAACTTGGTGTTGTCTGCAAATTCAGTGAGGGTACCCTTGATCCTCTTGTCCAGATCATCGATAAAGACATTAAACAGAACTGGCCCTGGAGAACATGACTTGTTACCAGCTGCCAGCTGGATGTAACTTCATTCACCATCATTCTTTGGCCTCAGCTGTCCAGTCAGTTTTTACCAAGCAGAGAGTGTATTCATCCAGACCGTGAGCAGGCAGCTCCTCCAGGTGTCAAAGGCTTTACTAAGGTCCAGGCAAACACTATCCACAGCTTTTCCCTAATCCACTAAATGCATCACCTTGTCATAGGTTAGACCTGTAGACCACGTTAGGCAGATGGTCTGGGAGCACATGGTCATGGAGACAGGATGTTGTTGCTTGTGAGCCAACAGCAGTTGTGCTCCTCACCTGGTGCCTTCTTTCCATTCGTGTCTGGGTATCCTTCTGAGCCCTACCTTGCCTCAGAGCTACAGGAGCCTAGTAGCAAGATGAGCACAGGGCTCATCCCCCAAGTGCCTATGGAGCTGGGTGCTGCTGTGCTGGGTGGCTGGAAGCATACATGCCTGGGCAGGTGCTGGCAGCAAGCCTCAACTGTGAAGCCCTGCAATGCTGGGGGCCTTCCATGCCACAGCAGCCATCCCATGCTGTGCCACCAGCCTGCTCTCTTTAATCAGGCTTTTTATCAATCAGCACTTGGGTCAAAGCACAGGTCTGAAGAGCAGATAATGCATGCTAATGTTTTCTGATCTTTTATGGGTGAATCATTTTCTGGGCAGCCTGCCTTCCATGAGGAGGAGAAGGCAACCCAGATACTACCAGGGAAGGAAGGTGGGCAGATTCAGATAACTAAAATAAATATAATTCCAGATTATTTGTTGGGGTAACTCAAGATGTCTATCGTTATTAATAATTGGAGGTCTGTGCAGTTACGTGAGAAAAAAATGAAACTTGGCCTAAGGTTCCTCTGGCTTTCAGTGGGTTTGATTTTTGGCTTAAATATGCAGTTCCTGTGAAATTGCTGTCTCTCATAATCTCATATTTATCTTTTTTCTTGTATTTCTCACAAGTCTTTTGACATTCCTTGCTCAGGAGTAATCCCCACTAAACCTGAATTATGTGGCAATACTTCGAAGGAAAAAAAAAGTGACTAAAATCTAGGAGATAAACCATAAGGTGAAAAAGAAATTATTAATTTCAAGTAAGTAGGTAAGAAGAATGTAATGGAATACTAGTACCTCTCAATTACTTATTCAGGAGCATATAAATCACTGCATCTAAACATGACACCTTCCTGTACTACCAAGTCTCTCTAAAAAAATATATTTTGGTTATTGGTCTAAAGAGCATTCTTAGAGAGTAGAGCAACATAAGCCAAAACAATAGCAAAATGAAATGATTCCAACAAAAATTATATAGTTAATTAACAACATAAAAAGCTTTGAATGTAATTTGAAAAGTGCAGCCCAGATTCTTAGTTGCTTAAATTGAAATAGCACCATGGCTTTGTGGAGCTCATCCACCTTGCACAAAGCATCTTGCAACCTTGGATCTGTCTGATGTACCTTGGGCCTCTTAAAGAAACAAGTCAAGAAGAAAACCAAACAAAAACTGTTCAAATCACTCCAATGATGGTTTGACTATATTGGTTACTAAATGAAGCTAATTAAAAACTTTCCCACCTAATTCTTTATTATGATAAAGACTTTTTATTTTGAAAACTGATTAGTAGAGCTTATTCTCTGTCATTTATATTTACTAATATAAATAGGCAAAAAGTGCTGATAAATAACTCACAGGCTCTGAAATTCATCAGTATGGTGAGGCCAGTGTTCACAGTTGTGTGAAGTAAATAAGTACAGTGTGCTCTGCTGTCAACATTGCCCATTCTTACAGGTGCCATCTTATAAATTTGATGTCTTTAGTTATTCTTTCCATTGCAGCTACATTGGCACCACCTGAAATAACTGTTCCTGATGTCAGAGCACACACTAAGCCCTGGGAGGTTGTCCTGTGTTTTATGGAGGGTGGTAGGAAATTGGCTCTTCCTGGACCAGCCAGAGATACTGTTGACAGACTGCAGGCTCTCTCTAGCAGATTCTCTGGAGGAAATAGGGTAGGATTGGAGCACATGGAGCCAGAAGGGATTAGGTACAGGTGACACCCCCCCTGCAAGTTTGTGTCTGGAAGGCAGGAAATGCAGATAGGCAAGGACGTGTGTTTGTTGGGGGTCAGCAGGCAGGGCATGATCCCCCTTCACCACTGCACATGCCTATCAGTGCCCAGGATGCCAGGCAGAGGAGTGGATGGGCTAACATCTGCAGAAGTGGCAGAAGGGCTCTGACAAATGAAAAGGCTGAGGACTGTGGCTGTGTAAAGGAGTGTCATATCCCAGAGTGAAAGGTTGGGCATCATATCAACCATACTGCTTCCCAATCTTTTTTGTACGCATATGCATAGATGAGTAATGTAAAATTTACATGCACTTCTATGTTTTTTACATGCAGACCAAGACTGACTAGAAACCAGAATAGAAATATGGCAAGTTAGAGAATAAAAATTAGACTTTGGAGAATGACTGACAGCAATGGCACAAGAAATGGTCCTCCTCAGCTCCTGATGCCCTGTAGGTTGAAAAGAGCTATCTGAAGACTTTTCCCTGGAGGTACACTAAAGGACCACTGCCAGCATGGGTGCTGCAGTGAAACCATGTTATTTGTATGAGATAGGGTGAAAAACAGTCAGGAGGACTCCATGTCTCAGCCATTCTCTCCTACAGATGTGACCTTTTCACATGCAAAGCTCTTGGTCTACAGGCATAAGTGAGATTATGAGAGCAAGATCTGAAATGCTCAGTATTTTTCCTCAGTATTATCAAAAGCAAAGCAACTTCAAAAACCAAAGTTGGAAAAATAATTTTAATCCATTATCATTATTTCCTACACATAAATTATGGCTAGATTGGTAAAAACATTCTTACTTATCCACTCTCCCATATAATGCATAGTTCAAGGGCCAACTGCTAAGAAGTGCCAGTACTTCTCCAAATAAATTTAGAGCAGTTCAGGGTGTAAAAACCGTTGTAGCTATGCAATCTCAGACTCCATTACCTTCCCCTCCTAGACATCCATGGTCTATAGAGGATACAGGTATTGGTGAGACTGGCAGGAGCATGCCATGTGAGGCTGGATACCCCAGGAAAACTCTAACCCCAACCTACTTCACAGTTCCTCATACCCTCCTGGACAAGCAACCTGATCCCTCCTCTGAGAAGGCACCGAGAGCCATGTGAGCTCCTTACCTCCTGGAGATATTGGGAGGATGTAATCTTCTGTCAGCAGGGCACACAGGTCCTGCCACCATGGAGATTCACTGGTCAGACACACCAGTGAACGGAGCAACAAATTTGTACAGATGTAAGGTGCTGGTTGTGTAACAGCCCAGGTGATTTACATTTTCTATCTGCAGATAGGGCTGAGACGTGTTGCCTGCAGTATGTTTGCACGCTCATACATGTACGCCCAGAGGGAGAGTAAAGTGGAGCCCTTGGAGCTCAGTCAAGGGAGTGATTCAGAGGCAGAGCAGCACATGTGGGATGAGTAGTTGCTAGACAGGTACTTGTTGGGTGGGCTTGGGCAAATTAAGCTGATTGGAGAAAGGAATCAAAGACTCAAGAGTGAGAAGAGAACAAAAATGCAAGTAAAAATTCAGTATCCATTAACTTGATGTGTAATTTTATGGCAGTTTACAGACCTATGCATGAGAACAAAGTGGAAAGCATCTATTTTTATGTTGTTGAGGGATGCTGAGCTGAAGATGAGACTTAGTTCATGAAACACAGTTTGGCTTTTTAGTCTTAATCCACCTCCTGTTACACACTCCTCTGTTCAAAACACCCCACATCTTCATAACATTCCTTGCATGCAGGGTAGTCTTGTTTTGTTACAGGACTGGGGTCAGGGAGTAAATTGGTTTCTGATGCTTGGAACAGCTTTGTAAATGAATGATGAATGAAGATGCAGGCAAACTGCATATAGGGAAGAGAATGCTGTGGAAAAAAACCCCAAGAGTATCTAAATTACTTACACAGAAGACACTAGTAATTTGTGTGCTTGTTATTAGGTATCAATGGCATCTCTCTCCCTGCTGCACCGAAACATGCTTTATGTGCACAAATAAAGCCTCCTGTTACACACTCCTCTGTTCAAAACACCCCACATCTTCATAACATTCCTTGCATGCAGGGTAGTCTTGTTTTGTTACAGGACTGGGGTCAGGGAGTAAATTGGTTTCTGATGCTTGGAACAGCTTTGTAAATGAATGATGAATGAAGATGCAGGCAAACTGCATATAGGGAAGAGAATGCTGTGGAAAAAACCCCAAGAGTATCTAAATTACTTACACAGAAGACACTAGTAATTTGTGTGCTTGTTATTAGGTATCAATGGCATCTCTCTCCCTGCTGCACCGAAACATGCTTTATGTGCACAAATAAAGGAAACTGCCATCCACTCCAGTGTTTCTGTTAGTTGCAGAGAACCCCCATATTTAATTTTCAAGCTTAAAAGGAAATTGGAAATCTGGAGCTCTAGAAATCATTGCTGTTTCCTTTCAGAGCAATTTTACATGTTTGACATCTTATCTGTTGTTTATGTCAGGCAAACAGAGACTGGACAACACAGAGTGGGCTGAAGCAGTAAGATGATGAGTGAATACCTATGAGCCTTGGTGATTCATCGCTCCAAGGAGCTCTTGCTTTAATCACAGAGGGCTACCAGATGAGGTAAACCATGAGGATTTATGACTTTGGGGCAGAATGACAGCTGTCCTAGGCATTTCAACCCAAAACTACAAATCAATGCTTTTATTAGAAAGTGATGGCATTAATGCTGAAGGATTGAGCAGCAACCAAACATTCTCCAGGACAAAACTTCCATGTGAAAGAGCAACACTGTTTGACCCATGGAAAAAATCAATCTGAAATTAAAGCTTTTCAATGGCTGAAGGATCCACCTGTAGTATTCTCTCTAGCTAAGGTAATCTTGCCTTTCTTACTGTTGGTCTGCCTGTTTTGTTAGAGACACAAAGAAGCATAAAGTTTAGTGCTAGGACCTTGTAAGCAGCAGTTAACCATGGAGCATCTCTCAGCCCTGCCAGCATCCCTCCATGGCCACTGCACTTAACTGCTCCACTTTCACAGAGACCTTTTTATCTCACTCTGCTGTTTTAGATGATGTCTATATCATGTTTTACGTAAGACTGATGCTCCCTTCACAGCTGCACTTCTCTACCACAACGAGATATGTCCTGTCTGCAAGCAGCAATCGCTACAGGTCATGGAAAAATGAAAGCTCCCCTTAAAACTTGTGGCTGGATTGTATAGCTAGAAATTAGGAGAGCTGGGCTCTATCATCCCTTACAACACTCACATGTGCAGGTGAATAATTTTGTTATCTATGTGACTTGGTTTCTCCATCTCTGAAATGGAAAATCTGCCTTTCTGGAGGGATTTTTCCCAAAAATGGATTTGAGTCTTTCAGTCAGCAGGAGACATAAAAGTACAAGTATGGGTAGCAGTCATAGCCTGATTTCACCCAGAAATAAAGAGAATGAACTAAAGGACGTACATAGCAAATTCCTTCATATGCCTCCTACTGCACAGCCTTCTACCTAAACCAAGAAATGCATTTTATTTTAGCAGAGGGACCTGCCCTGGATAGAGCAGGGAGGTACAGGGGAACCTTATGCAGAGCCTTCTCCTGGACTGACCCACTCCAGTAAAGGTGATACCTGATTTCTAGCCTCAAAGAAATTTCCACAGGAATCATGTCCCCTTTCCAGTCCTATTTTAATCACTTAAAACTGGGAGACTTTCCTGCTTGCAAACACTTAAAGATCAAGCCCATACCTGCTGTGAGGACTGAGCCACGCAGTTGCTGAGGTGGCCATCAGAGCTCCATCAGGGTAGTTTAGGGCTGGTTGATCTGTCTGTTTGATTTCAGTTTTCAGTAGCTGTGAAAAACAGCACAAACAATCAAAAGGGGGGGGAGGGGGCAGAGAAAAGACCTCAAATACTTGCTTTCCAACTGTACTTGTTTTCCTGCAGAGTTATTTGTAGAAAGCAAAGTCAAGAGCAATTGTGTTCACAAGCCAATAACCATTTTGCCATCATGAATCTGTGGAGCTGAGAGCTGATAACAGGATAATGGTCACCTAGTACTGCAAAGGCAATGCTTTTCTTCAGAGAGAACATGAAATCTTACGTGAAGCCCATTATGACACTGTGGTGTCTGCCTAGCCATCTCTGAAGAATGCTTAGAAAGAGGAGGGTCACCACTCCCAGAACTTCTGGAGGCTGTCACTTCTCACTCTGCAATAGCTATCATTACCTGGTGGGAGACCAAACAACACACTCACCTCCTTCTGAGAAAGACAACCTACTCAAAGCCTTAGGGCTGTTTGTAATAACACTCTCCTACTAGACTCCATTTGCTTTCAAGAGTGATAAATGTAGCACTGGGAGAAGAGAGACTTTTGAGAAATTCATTAAGCACTTGAGATTTTGTTTGTATATCATCCTCATGGTATATGTTTACCATTTTATTAGGAAATACTGCTATTTTTTTCTTGAACTCTGATCCATTAGAGAGGTAACATCAGTATCACAGAATCACTACTCATGTTTCTGTATGGAAGTCTCCTCACCTGAAACTTTCAAAATGTTATACCAAAATGTTGGCATAACATTTTCCTACTTCTACTTTCTCTTCTGCAATAGGTCACTCTATGCACCACACATGCAAGATCAAGTGTTATTTCTGAGGATGTGATTTTTTCCATCATTGATGGGAGAGATGAGAACTATATTCCAAGTCATTACTGTGTCTATACTCAGTTATCAAGGAAAAAAACTAAAAATATTCTGACACATATAGAATAGAACAGTATCAAACAACTTATTTGAAATGAAGAGAAAGTAAAAATAACAAGTCAGCAGCACATTTGAAATTCCTACAATAATGTGAAATACTGTTCTACCATTTCTTTGGAAAAGGATTTTCTGTGATGTTGCCTCTGTATGTGCAAGGCAACTGTTTACATGACTAGTTCCTAAACTCTATGTTTCCAGCTAAAAGATCAGAAAAAAATGGACAAGTTTGAGAACGCACCTCAGGTGGGATTTTTGATCACAGGAGGTTCTTAGTAACAACGATGGTTCATAGGATAAGATGATGGAGTGCTTGAAAGAGAGGAAAAGGTGATATTGTCAAGGTATTCCTGTTGACTTGAGGAGAGTTTTGCAAAGATACAACAAAGCTGATATTGTTGTGAGCTGTGATGCTCCAAACCATCTATCTGCTTAGCACTTCTGGTCTGGAGAAAATTTGAATTATGACTGTTTTCCTGCTCTCCAAAAGGGGATGAATAAGCAAGCTTGGAAAACAACAGATTCCAAGATCTGCCATTAGAGTATTTCTAATGTTTTGAAGACCCGGGAGGCAACAATTTTTTTTTTTCCTTCTTTTTTTTGGCAGGAGTGGTTGGTTAGTATTTCAGTAACATGCCTCATCTGTTTTGCTTCACTCCTTAAGCTCCAACATGGTACAGCATAGCCAGATACTTGCAACACATATTGTCACAGACAGGCATGAAGAGTGCTGCATATACAATGGAAAAAATGCAGCAGAGACACAGACACATCTATAGCTATATACACACACTTGTTACCATTCAGGTGAGCTCAGGCATCCTGAATTATCCAGGCTGACATGTTATTTACTCTTCTCTCAACTGTGGAAAGTTTTTTCCCAGAACTCATGACCTGCTCCTTTCTACCAAGCCTGGGTCTGGAGAATAGACCTTCCATGAGTTTCTTCCAAGAGGCCCCCAGCTCACCTCCCATCCCAGGTGATATTAAGTAAACATTGGGTTTTAACCCCTAGAGAATTGAACTTTGTAACCACTGCAAATACCTTCCTAAATAAATGCTTGAATGACAAGGGAAGAGCAAATGAGGAAGGATTCAGGAGAAAAACAGCATATGCAAAACTCAATTGAGATGTTTGGTCACTGCATCCTTACACAAAGGTGATTGGGGAGGTTTTGTGATGGATGGCATGTCATTCACAAGAGCTCTGTCTGTAACTGTCAGCACAGAAAGAGATCCTTAAAATTCCAGCAGCTATAGCTCCGAAATCCATCAGGAGAGAACACAGACATCCACCCTCCCCCTTGGCCAGCACAGGAGCTTAAATGGCAAGCGTAAGTCACAGTCATTTTGTTTGTGCAAAACTCCCTGCCCATGAATTCACAACCAATGCCTGGGTTACTGTGTGCACACTCCTATTTGTACTGACAAGTACATCTGTACACAGGGGCTCCGAAACACCCTGTGTCCAGTACTTCTCCCACCTGGCAGCATACTGGTCAGAGGGAAGATTCTGCTGCTTATGGTGGGATCACTCAGTCATGGGAATACAGTACATTCTTACATGTGAGAATGATTGATTTCATAAAACATCTTGGAAATGAGATCACTGTTGTTCAAGTTTCCATTTGTAGGCATAAAAATACTATTGTAACCCAATTAATCTTTTTTCCCTTTTGATTGTCAGCCGTCACATAGTGTGCAGAGTGGTTGTTAATTTTTAATTGAAAGCCATGCTCCTACGCCAAAAAAACCAGATGAAATGGATTTGAACTTCAGTCCTTTGACTGAGCTTTGAGTACCTTATATTAGTTTAGACTGAAGTAAAAAAAAGGGGTCTATGCAATGCACTCCCTCTTCAGAATGCTTGGGGGGTATTGCAGATTTTCCCAGCTTTTCCCCCTGCAGCTCTTGGTTACTTGGTCTGGTTCCCATACTGCTCATTCTGGCTTAATGCAGACTAATTTCTATCAGAATAAATAGCATTTCTCAGTCGGTACAAAAGCATGTAACTTCCTTGCCTGAATTCTAAATTCTCCACAGGTTACACCTGTGGCCAATATGGCCTGAGGGATAAAGCAATATGAAAGCTGATCATTACTTGGGTAAACATGAGATGATGCCATGAAGAAGTATTTGGCTCTCCAGGTGGCAGAGAGAAACAACAGCATTAGTCTGCTGCTCTGCACTTCTTCATCAAACTGGGCACCACTGGCCATTTTTCATATCACACAGCTGTCTTCCCTCATCCCCTATGACTGAAGTTGTGGTTTCAGGAGTGTTATAATCCAAGCAGGAATCTGATCTCGAAAGCTTTTTCTCTCATTAGTTTGAGGCACCAGCTGGAGAACACCTGTGATTAATAGGACGAGCATTTCAATACAGAGAACACAGGGCAGTTGACAGAGGATGGTACATCTCATCATCCTCATTTTACACAGGAGTAACCAAGGTAGAGATGTTCAAAATGAGGCAGATACAGTGCCTCAGCTCAGAGTCCCTATCATTTAATATTGACTTTTCTGTGTGGAAGGGGAGCCACCTGATGAAGGGAGAGGACTGGGGTTGGTTACCAGTCCCCCTCCCACAGCCAGCCCCCAGGCTGGCAGGATCCGCTCGCTGACCTTTCCAGGAATGAGCTGCATGTCTGAGTGAAGACTCACTCAGATCAACCCCCGTGACTCTGGATAAATGAAACACTTTGCCGTCTGGCATATCACTCAGTTTCCCACGAATGGCACAAATAGTCACCGCGGCATGTACAAACACAAGGAATCTATTATTGGTGCCTCTTCCTTGGCTCGCCATCATGACGTCCAACCTGGAGGCAAGTGTTAATGCCCTTATAAGGCTCCTTGCATACATTTAAATATGTTATCCTTTGGCCGATGATACAAACTGCTATCTCAGTAGCATACGGCATGGGGAGGTGGGAGATTTTCTTGGCTCTGTGGTGAGAGAGAAATTAAAAAGGAGCCTACAATGCTGAGTCACTGTGACAAATAACTTACTATGGAATGCATTCAGGCTTTAGCAAGGAGGCAGCTGATAGTGAGTCAGTGACTGACTAGTGCCTCCTAGATTTTCCTCCTTGGGAAAGATTCAATTTAATGGGATGAAGTGCCAACAAAAAGTCATTCTCACTGTTACTGAGACAATATCACTAATTATACACATGGTTAAAACTGTCAAGTTGTGTTATATGTCACATAAGATGTGCATTTTTTTTTTTTTGTGAGTACAGCATCACCCTGTTATAAAGCACTTCAATGTCTCATTAAAAACAGTGAGTTTTAGGAGCTGGAAATTTTGCTAAACTTCAACTCTTTGGCTGTGTTAATTCAAGAATCGCCTCTCTTTCGGTTCAGCTTGGCAGGCTTATGGATGTCCTATTTAGTGTTCTGGTTTAGCACTGCATGGCACAATTTAAACCAAAATAGATAGTATAGTGTTAAAAAAAAACAACAAACCTTCTAAGTGCAAAGTGGGTAAGGATTTGAAGCAGAAGGTAGAAGAATGTCACAATTCTTTTGTTACCAGTAAAGTCAAATTTGTATTTGTTTAATCAGGACCAAATTATCATGTCTTCTTTTCTCCTCCCTCCAGTCTGACAGACCTACCTGCTGTCAGGGAATCAGGATCTTGCCCAGAGAAGGAGCTCACTCAGGACCATGGATCCTAGAGGAGGGAAAAAGAAAGGAGGTCTGGGCAGCTTTGCTCTGGTCCCTTTCCCCTGGACCCCTAGTTGTGTACCTGCCAGTGAAACAGCAGAAACATCAGGAAACAAAGCCTCTCAATATCTGAAAAGCTGCAACCAAACCCCCTTCCTATTCACACACCTTTCTGTTTATGCTGCCTGGCACAGCTGCCAATTATTCTCAAATATTCACGCAATCTCCTACCCTCACTCGGCTGAGGCTGCTCCCTATAGGAGACAACTTGCTGTCTTGATGAATGTAAAAAATATGGAAAAAAAGTTAAAAGGCAAAGCTGTCACCCCAGAACCAAGCATCAGATCCTTTTTAGCCAGCCCATCCTTAGCAGCAGGGGATCAAGGGACCAGAACAACATGATCCCTTCTGTGTTTCCATCAGGCTGCTCATCCAGCTGATGTTCCCTTCTTATTTGCCTGTGCTCTTGCTTTCAGAGAGACCCCATAGCATCAACCCTGAAATTCCTAAGATACCATGCTAACCATTACATTATGGGGATTATTATAACTATTCCCAAGCAGACCACAACCAGATGGAAAGAATCTTCTGCTTCCACCTGCACTCCAGGAGGAGACATGAAGCTCAGTCTGGCAAGGGGAACATTTTCCCTGAAGTAATTCCAGCTCAGACACTGCAGTCAGGCTGCCCTTTCTGAGCACACGTATCATAAAGGCATAGAACAATCTACTGCTTGCTTAAACTGTTAATTGGCAAGTGAATTATACTAATGCTCTTCTGTGCTAAAGATTGGCTGTTGAAGTGTAACATCTGTTGCCCAGCTCAAATGAGTTACAGTGGTCCACTTGCTAGTGAATAGGGTTCATAAAACTGGTCAAATATTTTTGCATAATACTTTTGTTTCCTTCTTGGACAAAAGTGTATTTTTTTGCCTCCTAAAACAAAATTTTTCTTGCAAAATGGTGATATCATCAACAATTTCACTGTCTTTTTTTAGCCCAGTGTACCTCTCTCCAACCCTGTGGGACAAAGGGCCTCCTTATTTCCACCACAGCTCTATTAAATCCAACTATTAAAGCAATTGGCATTCTTGATAGAAGAGCGGAAGGGCAGCCAAGGGCTCTTTCAGGCCAGGGGAGAGGCACATCTAACAGGGCTGCAGGGAACTACTCATTCCACCAATGCCAGTGTTAGATCATTTGTGGTTGCTGAAGGACTTTGGAGTGAGGCTGTCACTCACCCTGAGATGGTGAAGTGGTCTTGAAGTGGATGTGAGCATATAGTTATGATCAAAGGAGTCTTCTTCTAAGGAAGAATTATCTCTCTGTGAAAAATCACACACAGACTCTGCTTTTAAAAGGACCAAGTTCATACAGTTTTAAAGAAAGAAAGGTAATCATGTGGTTCTTGTATACTTGTCAGGAGAGGCTCTCAGATACGACCTTTCCAAAACACCTGTCAATGATCAGCTGTAAAACAAGAGATCTCAATAATATTTTTTCTAATGCAGAGTAAAGAGCAGCCAACTTCCCATAGGAAAGGAGGAGGGTTTTCTCCAACTAATTTTATTTCCTTATCTTTAGTCATCTGTTGAAAAGAAAACACTAAATATATTCCTCAGTCTACTCCTTCCAGTGATAGCTCGAAGGAGTAAAGAACCATATGGTCCTTCAGCTGATCATACTGTCTCCATGACAATGCACATTTACAAAGTTTGCTTCTAACAACTTGGTAGTATGACATCCAATTGCTTGTAATTAAGGGTACGAGGAAGCCTTTTGGGAGGGAAGAGCTGCTTGCTTCTCTGGCTGGGTTCTCTTCCCACCCCTGCTGGAGGGGGCTGCCTTTGGGCAGAGGGCTTTGGTAAGGCGACTATGCTTCTGTACAGAATTTCCCAGCCCTTCAGCTGGAGGAAATTAGTTTATCTTCAGCTTTGTCAGTTCAGTTTCAGCCAAGAAGCTGATATACTTAATTCCTTCAAGTTCCATACAAGTTTTAATGCACAAAACACCTTAAAAGAACTTTTATTTCTCAGGAAATCTGGGATTTTCAGAGTGTCCTCCTTGTTAATGCTTATGCATTGTTTTAATTCAGTGAAACCAGATTTCCCAGAAGTTCCCCACTCTGGGCTACAGTGGGATCTTGAAGCCATGACCTCCTGGAGCAGGAAAGAAGAGTGGCACAGCAGGGGCTGAGTAGGGGTACCCTGCACATGGGCACCCACCACAGCTGGGACACAGGCAAGGGCAAAGGTAGGAGCTGGTTGGCAGGGAAGGGAAGCAGCATACCAGAAAATAAATGGGCACGATATTCTAGACATAGAGATATTTTAAACTAGGGGAAAAAAAATTACATCCTTGTTTGATCATCTTTCCTTTACTTAAGGCAGAGTGAAAGTTAGAAAGCCCTGTATTCATGTTTTTACTCCTCTCTCTGGGCCAGCCCTCCTCACCCCAGTACAGTGGGCCAGCATTTCTTCCCAGGCTTATTGGGAACATCAGGAGAGGTGTTCCTAGCCCAGGAAGCAGGTCACACCACTCCAAGGAGAGAAGATGCTGCCTGCCTGGCCATGCCACCCTCTTTGCCTTGCAGGGAACGGGTACTATGAACATGATTTGGGGTCCTGTCACAGCCTGCTCAGGATCCAGATCCCAACAGTCCAGGATGTGTCCTGAGACCTGTGGCACTGCAAACTCATCCCAATATGGATTTATTTGGCTTATTGACATTTACTGGTGTGCCTGTGGTTAGCAGCATGCTCTGTGATGTGTACAGCCATCCACAAAGGGCTAGGGAGCCAACCAGCAGAGCACTTAGGTTGGGGCACCTCTAAAATTTAAGGATCTTTTCCAAAACAGCATTTGGAGTGGCCAGGTTCAAGAAATCACTTTACTGCTCCAAATATATCAGGTATATCCTGTCAGTATATACATAACCTGCCAGTAAATACAGTAAAGGCCTTTTTGGTCCTTTACCCTTTGCAAAACACTGGGCAATATCTGTTCTGGAATATCTGGGAGCTATCCAGGAAAGACATCAGCCAACAAAAAGTCAGCCACTAGCACTCTTCCTGCCCCACAGCAATGTCAGGGCAATGCCAGGGAGAAATACAGGAGACGTGGCGACACAGTGGCAGATTTTACATTTTGGCCCCTTAGACCTTTTGTATCTTTCTTAAAAAGAGTAAAGAAAGGATCTGAAGTGCTAGCAGGTGGGCAGTAGCATGAAACCGACTGATGCCATGTTTATGGGCACAAAGAAGCAGACTGCCCATGACCGGGACCCCCTGCACCTGGAGATACAGGTGACCGAGCTGAAACAAGGTCTCACCACCAAAAGTGTTGTGGACCTCTTCATTCTCCTTTAAATCCATTCTGTTTTTTCCCAGCTTTCTTGGGTTTTATTCTTTTTAAAAAAAGTAGTAATATTTTATTGTTTTATATTTTTCATCTGCATTAAGAGGGGTTTTTTTTATCACAACTTCAAAAATAGCTTCCATTTGAATACATCATTTGCCAGAAAGTGTTGACTTTCAGAATACTTACAGAAGCCACTTCACATACCAAACAGTGTACAGTAGTTTGGATTTACTTCTAACCAAGCAAGCCAGGATGTCCCACTATTTTAACGGACAAAAATAATCTTACACAGCAATATAACAGCAGAAAAGTGTTCAGGCTGCATCTGGGCCACAGGCTGTCCATTGGCAGCCTCCACATAAACAAGTGCAGAAAGATGTTATATTGTTATTTTCAGAGCCTGTGTGTTTCACTATTCCTCGATTGGTACAATAGCTGTCAACACTCCCGTTTTGAATTTCACGCATTTGCTTATAAGAAACCAATAGAAATACACAACCAATTGAAGTGGTGCACAAGACAAATGGTTGTTTTTTTTTATCAAGGAGTAGCCCAAAATATGGGTTGCAGATCAGGTTAGCCCTACAGTTTCAAATGGACCTATAGTACATATTTCTACTCAATAAAAACTCCAGCTGGCTAAGATGTGACTGTAATAAAAAAAGTATTCAAGAATAACGATACAATTATTTTGAAATAAACCTGACACATTTATTTGATTTGTCAGAATGAAACATTTAGAGCTTTTTCTCTTTCTGTAGTTTGCTACCCCATAAACTGACCCAGGCAGCAAATTCCTATGAATTTATCAGGTATTTGGATTTTTTCTAGACTGGTTATTTTCATGAAGAAACTTCTACCATTAACATTTTCACTGTTTGTATATCACATTTAAACACAAACAGGACTTCAAAGACCTGGCAAACCCCTACTCCTTTGAGCAGCTTCCTGCTGCTCTGCTCCTCCCACCACTGGCCCTCCCAGAAGTCAGGCTCAGGACACTGCTCACAAATCATCACCGCATCCCTTTGACACCTGAAAATACATGCCAAGTTCTAATTATGCTTGACAACCCTCTAGAAATTCAGATTTCTTTCTGCCTGACCTGAAATTGCCAGATTCCTCCTGAAGTCTATTTAGGAGTGAAGTTAAGGCTTTTCTAATTAGAGCTGAATCTCCAGATCTCCCTTCACCCCATATACCAGCAGTGAAGACAAAGCTTGCCAGAAAGGAGTCACATCTAGACTAGTCTACCATCATTATGCAATGAAAGGAGGCGTACTGTGCAAGGAGGAGTTTCTGCTGGAAAGAAAGACAGCTCGGAGTCACAACTTCCTCTTTAAGACTCCAAAATTCATGGATTCAGAAAGATTTGGTTTCTCTAGTAAAAAACAACCTTCTTTTGGGGAAAAAGACAGCCCTGCTTGGTCTTTGCTAATCTCCCCATTTAGTGCGAAAGCACACAAGATCTGGCGTGCCAGGAGCTTAGGAAGCACCACTTAAAGCTATTTGGTGCCTCTGAGAGCTCCCTGGTGAATGACAACGTAAGGGATTCAATGTGTTCGTCCAAGTGTCAAGCAATTGCTGCCTATTAAAGGCTTTAAGGACAGGAAGTACTTTCCAGACACACAAGCCTTTTCTAAGGGAACTGCTACCCTGTAGGATGTCAGACACATAATGCCAATGCCATAAGTGTCACCATACAGCAGTTTTCTTTCAGAAAATATGATTGATGTCAAGAAAATCCAAAGAAATATATCTCCTTTTTAATTCCTCTTACCTCTGTATTTTTCTCCAGAGATTTGGGAAACAGGCTTCAGGAGAAGCTTTGAGCAGTCATGCAAAATCAATTGTCTCCAGATTTCAAAGGGTGGAAAACAGCTAAAAACTTTCCACATCTTTTTTGAGCACCAAGAAAGGGGTGCAGAGCTAGCATATAGCTCCAGCATAGGCCTGGTGCCTTCAGAGCCTGGTGCCCTGGCCCACTGAACACAGAGCTGCCAGCACAGCCTGCCCTTGGGAATGAGGAGCTGGTGTGTCCCAGGGATGTATGAGAGTTTTTTTGCTAGGAAGGATTTCAAAGCAGAAGCCTGGTAGGGAAGGAAAGTCCTCAGTGCAGGCAGAAGAGTTGCTTACTTCCGGCAAGATTATTGTACTTTAATAAAAAACCAAACAAACACAAAGGTATTTTTTCCTATCCTGTTTGGGGCATACACACAACAAAGAGCAGATGGAGCCAGGGGCATCTTACAAGACTGTGGTCAGACAAACCCCAAGGAGTAGGAGTGCATGGATGGCAGCAAACCCTGAGCCCTGTGGTCAGCAGCACCTCTTGGCTCCTGTAACACTGACTTCAGGCTGGGACTGGAATGCTTTTCCTCACCTTCCTTAGGTTTGGGAAACCCAATGGGCACTCCCTTTCCCATGTTTAGAAAAGCTAATCTATTTTTCTCATTCCTATTTCCTAGTTGTTTGCTTTACATTTCCATAAGCCAGAAAGCACTTCTATATTTATTAACTTTGATCCCAGAGGAGTTTCCCTGGAGGCGCAAGGTAGGTGGCTATAGATACGCTGCCATAGCAGTGAGAGGAGCAGCCCTCTTTGTAGGGAGGTTAAGATCTTGGTTAAGTTTATTTAAATGCCTCCAGCTCCTTTTGTCAAGAGGGAAAGACAACTCCAGGGGTGGCCCAAACCAAGACGGACTAAACCCCCTGGAGGTGAGTCTATATAACACATTATAGCAATGACCCTCCTGGTTTAGATGTGTTAGAGAAGTAGGGTTGATTCAGGCTTGACTAACAGCTCAGGGCTGCATCCAGGCTTGGGTTCAAGCTGAAAGCTGGCATCTAGAAGAGGAGTTGTGCCCATATCCTTGAAAACTCAGACCAAGGTCTGGATTGAACTATCACCCAGTCCCTACTTTTTACTGTTACTGTTGCATTTTACAATCACCACGGTGACTTTCTCCCCCCTCACTTCCCAAGATGTGACTCCCCAAGTGGGCTGTTTGTCCCCCCAGCAGAAAATAGAGTCACACCAGCAGCAGAGGGTGTGGGGGCAGACGCTTTTTGGGCATAAGAACTGGCAGTTTTTAGAGCCTCCAAAAGAGTAGGCGACTGTGCTGAGGCTCTTTCTCCCACCACAAATCACGAAGCCAAATATCTCAGTTGCACTGCATGTCTGCAGCAGTTCCTTCTCCAGTGCTGGCTAGTGTGGGAAGGTCTCTGTTGGCACACAGCTTGCCCAATCACTTGCCTATGTGTGGTCAAACTTAAGGTGACCATGTGTTCAAGATGAACATGTGGGCAGAGCCCTTCTGCCACTTATAGCCTGCCTGGCTTCACAAGGACACCCAGAGCACACCAAATATCAAACTACATGCAATCAGCCAAATCCTGCAGGGATGTTGGCACCTGGATTCAGGGAGCAGGCAGGGCAGCCGAGTGGATATCTTGTCTGCTTCTTAGAGAAGGGAGGGCAACAAGTTAACTGAAGGTAATAGGAACAGATAAACTTATGTATCTTGTACCCTACAAAAGAAAGGCCTTTCTGGTGAAACAGATGGGTTTAAGTGCCATTTAAAGCAACTCCTGCTTTACCCAAGAAAGCCTCACAAACTCTGAATGTGGATTACACAAGCAGTTTATACAAGAGAGAGTCTGGCAACACATCTCCAACATCACAGAAAGCCTTCTTAAGCAAAGCTGAACCAGAGGAGTCAAAACCAGCCCCTATATCCTTGAACTTCAAGCAGTGCTACTGACTTAAGCTACCTGTGGTTGGGAGCTGAACTTAATTCTGAAACTGCTGCTTCTCCTTCTTTTTCTCCACTCCCATTCTTGATAGCCCAGTCACAGGGAGACAATTTTTAGGAACATGTAACAGCATGGCTCCATTGTTTCTCATGAATTGTAAAGACCATCACAAAAGTGCATAGGCAAAAAGTTAAGAGGTTTCAGAAAAACAATCACAGAAGCAGAAGTTGTCATTGGTGTCATGACTCTAAACTTTTGATTCGAGCCACTGATTTAGCATGTACTGCCTCAGTCTCTTAGCACCTTCCTCTACATAACTTTTCTTGAAGGACCTGAGCAATAAGAGCTAAGTAATAGCTGTCAGAGACTTCCTTTTTCTTCCTCCTTTCTTTTGCAATTATGTACTGAATACCAGAATTATAACCAACATGTACATTAAACCTGCAAATGGTCAAAAGTGCAGAAGACAGGTAATTTCTCGTCATGTTTAGTGAAAAGGCACTACACAGAGAAAAAAGATGGAATTATTTGTTCCCTGCTAGTCAAAGCACTACTTAAAAGAGAGAACCTCAAAAAATCAAAGCAGTGAAAGTGATAAGACAGACTTTGTTAGAATAATCAGTATGGACAGACTAAAGATTAGCTTGAATGAAATTTAGAGAGAAAAATGTCCTCTCATCCTTCCTCCATACAGAGTAGCACAACCACTCAGTTCACACTGCTGCGGCCATTTCAGAAGTGATAGCTTTGGGAAGAGCCAGGGCTGCTTTTCAATACTAAACTGATGGAAACACATGTATGCAACAGGTGAACACAAAAATGCAGAGTTTTTAAAAGGAAAGAAAAATTAAACCCAGGGATATAAAATAGAGTGGAGGAAATAGAGTCAAGCAAAAGGCTTCCAACAGTGAAAGAAAGGCTGAAGTTTTGGCTCATTGCTTAAACTTAAGAAAGTTTGGTACTGACAAAGGGACATCTTCAACTACACCACGTTGCCCAAAGCCCCACCCAACCTGGACTTGAATGTTTCTAGGGATGGGGGGGCATCTACCCCCTACTCTGGGCAACCTGTGCCAGTTTTTCACCACCCACACTGTAAAAAACTTCTTCCTCATATCTAATCTAGTTCAACTCTTTTAGTTTAAAACCATTATCCCTTGTCCTATCATAACAGGCCCTGCTAAAAAGTTTGTCCTCATCTTTCTTTTAGGCCCCCTCTAAGTACTGAAAAGACAGGATAAGATCTCTCCAGAGACTTTATTAAGTGAGTGCAAACCACAAGGGTAAACATGAGTAAGTCAGCAAAACTGATGAAGCAAACTGTTCTCACACATTTGAAAGCAAAGTGACTAAAATGTAGCTGCTGTAACAGGATGGGACTATACTTTAAGGTATTTTCACGGGAGAACAAATTTTTACAAATTTTCAGTCTTCGTATTTCCCGTTTCTCAGACCAGATTTTTGGTGGCTCTTTCTTGGACGGCATGTTTCCACAGTTGTTCTTGTTCTTTCCAATCTTCCTGCGACAGACACAAGGGAAACAGTGAAATAATGGCAAATAAAGAATTTTTAGGGGCAGAACTCTTCTTACCTTAGCATGGCCACGTCTGACTTATACCCTAGTGAACTGGGGCTGGACCTTCGTTACTGGTTATGGATTGTGGTCAGTGCTTTGCACAAGGCTCTGAACAGCATTGCCTCCTTCCAAGAGAACAGGAAGAGAGTCCTTTCGACACCTGTGTCTCGTGCCATGCAATTCAGAAATGCATGCAAAAGTGCAAATACCCAACCACCATTTAAACAAACTGGAGGACCATTCCTGAGGAGGTATAGGGTAAGGGAGGAGCATAAAGATGAGGGCAGTGAATTTTGTGACTGTAAGCTTAAATATTGAATAACAAACTGGAATTCAGACAAGTCACGCATTTTATTCAAAAGGAAGTATCTTAGGGATAGCTGAAGCTGGCATCAGGGTGATACAGAAAATTACAAAGGAAAGACGATAAAATATGCAAGGGTATTCACAATGGAAAGAAGGAGTTATGAACCCCCCTGAAGCTCAGAGGAAAATCAGTTGCAGATACGTGGGTATTACTTAGTGTCTGGCTTGAAAATAAATGCTGTTGCAATGACTCCGTAAGAAGATGTCATGGTTTAGGAAAGGTATTTCCCAATTTAATGTTTCCCACTGTAACACCCCAGGCCACGCCCCCTTCCCGTGCTCCTCCCCTTGTACTGGGGTAGAAGGGGGAACTGGAGGCACAGAAAGGAAAAGACCACAATTTGAGATAAGGACAACTTACCAGAAACAGCAACAAAAGAGGAAAATGATCAGTGACAACAGCAGTAGTAATAGCAGAGTGTACAAGAGAGGTGAAGGACGTGCACACCGTGCTCACCTCACAGAACCCAGCACCACTGACCCCTCACCCTGCAAAACCAGAAAGAACCCTGATCCCGCTCCAACCCCCCTGGTGCAGTGGAAGGTGGTATCCTACAGCCTGTGACCCTGACCCTCCTGGCTGGCAGAAGAATTAACCACGTCCTGGCCAGACCCAGGACAGAAGGGTCTGGGCAAAGCCAGGGAATGACTGAAACTAAGGTATGAGGAAGGAAGATACAGTCACAATTAGATGTCACTTCAGGATGATGCTGGTATTCAGACCAAAAATAAAAACAATGAATCTTCCAACTGCGTATGCACAAAGCATAAAAATATTAGAAAAATGTTTAGGCAACAAAAATTTATATGAAGGCAAAAGAAGACTTCATTACAAATTAAATCTATGTTTCTCTGAAGGTAGTTGTATAGCACCAGTGGTTCCAGTGGAGCAGGCATTCAGGTTATTTGTTTTAGCCTGAGGGTCCACGGGAACGGGAGGATGTGGTTTTCATGTTAGGGAGTAATGAATGGGTGATCTGTTCCTAGAGCCACTTCACCTCATCCCTTCTAGGGAGTCAAAGAGAGCAAAACTGGTTTTTTTTACAGTTGAATTGGAAAAAAATGCCGGTTTTGGGCCATAGGGATGGTTCTATTTTGTGTGCTTGTTCTCCTTGGTTTGAGAAGTAGTGGGGAAACAATGTTCTTTGGTTTTTGGATGCATTCCTTTACAGGTGTAGAAGGATGGAGCTTGCAGCCTTTGACAAGGAAGACAAACAGAACAGAATCTACAACAGGAGCAGGAAACACTTGTAAGTTTTTTTCCTTCCAGATGTTCATTCAAACATTTCAGCTAACATTTAAAAAAGCTTAAAACAGACTAACCAAAATCACTTTTAATCAGGTTTTGTTTCCATGGCACCTTTGATGTCATAAGCTTAATAGCTCTTCAGTGATCCATAGAGTCTTCCAGGAAAAAAAAAAAAAAAAAAGCTAGACAACCTGAGTGCCAAATGTTGAATACACCTTTAAAAATATCCTTTCTGAAAAGTTTTCAGGCCTCCCTTCTCTTTTAATAGCCAAGAGAAACCAAAAATCCAACCAGGAATTTCCCCCTCCCATAAACCCCCACCCGGCATATCAATGGAAATCTTTGAAGAGCAGTTGGAATATATGGAGACCCACAAATGTATTATTAAACTGCAACGGAAATGCATAAAAAAGGCTGTTATAAAAATAGCCGTAAACCATTTCTTTTTTTTTTTTTTTTTGTTCTACAGATGCAAACTCTCAAGAAACATCTTTCTGTCAAAACTGAAACAGATTGTGGTGTTCTGCAGCACATTTCTCTGCTAGGGAAACATTCTTGGTACAGTATTTGTGCTCTTTGTATGATGTTTTTTCCAAGGATTTTCTGATTAAACATGGTGATGAGGGGTGATAGCAGTCATGTTATGGTTGCTACTAACACACACAAGTCTTACCAGAGGTGAAGTAGATGTAATTTGCTTTTATTTAAAAGCTTTTGCTCAGTAATACTTTCATGTCTTGATCTAGCACTTGTAGTCAAGCAACATTCCCAGTCTCATCAGCCCTTAAGATCCTGGTCTGATTTTATATGAAAAAAAAAGGGGCAGATCTTTGGCTTGATGGTTTTCTGAGATCTCTGCAACAGTTTGGAGAGCAACATATTCCTCTACCTCGTGGTTTTGGTAAGTATAGGAAAGGGAACAAATCTTCAGATGGCTTGCTGCTGGAGAAATGAAATATCATGAAATATACTAAAAAATCATAAAAATCCTAATCCTGATTAGAAGACTTGCTTCTTTGAAGGTAGAGTGTAATGATTTTTATATGCTGATAGTAAAATACACAGCAAAGGTATACTATACTAACTTTAATGGAAAGAACAACTAAAAATTTTGAATTTTAAAGGGAAAACTTGATAAAACTCTGAGTAAGAGATGAAAACATGCATATCAAGTGATACTCATACAACATGGTATGAACAAAATAAAATAGTTCTTTGAAATAAAAGCCACTAATCAAGTTACTTTTTAATTTACGTTTCTAGAACAGAAAAAGGAGAAGATACTGTATTTTTCATACAGCTGGACTTGAATTCTGCAATATATGTACTAGTGAATCTGGATGCTGTCATATGAGCCAAGATACTAAGCAACCATAATTTCTAACTCATTCAGCAAAATAAGTAAGCTTTTCATATTGAAATAATTATCATATTTTAGAAGGATAAAATCTAACAGAATTTTAAGCATAACTTAAAAAGTGGATGTTCCCTCTGTACATGGAAGGATTTGAACTCAAATCCCAATACTGGTGAATTACTCCAGACTTTTGGTGATCTTAACTGAGAGTGTAACAGAGTCTATGGTACCTTAAATCACCTGTGTACATTTCATAATTTGGCCCCATTAAACTTTCTCTGTTACAAAACATAGTGAACTGTCTATTTTTGGTCTAGGGAAGCTAATAAATAAAACCACAGATTTAAAAAACCCTCAAACAACAAAACCCCCACATATTCTTCCAGATGCAGTAATCACATATTTGGGTTTTTGTTTGGGTTACTGGCCTGTTTGTCTCTCTAACCTTGTTTAATTATGGAATAAAAGAAGTACGTAGCTACAATGTATTAAAAGACAGAAAAAACCTGTTCTTATATTTTGATAATACATCTTTCTTAGCTATCTTGTGTGGCTTGTGTTTTGCATAATGGGACAGATTTATTTAGATATATGTTTATTTACTCATGTATGTATATGCTCTTTTTGAAAATTATGTTCTATGAGAAATACCAGCAATTTTCTCACTGGGAATTCTTCTAGGTAAAGTTCCCCAATGAACCATGCAGACATTCATGTACAGAGTCATGTTCAAATTTTAATATGTTTCTATTTATCCCGTTTAAAACCAAATATTTCCAGACAAAAGAGACTGACAGACACATTCAAGACCCAATCAATGCAGATATATGAAGTGTTGTGTAAACTGGAGCATGCTTAACTCACACTGCAGAAAGCCTTAGAAAGGTGCTTTCCAAAATACTCTTGGATATGAGAACATGCATTATAAATTACTTTATAAGAGAAGGAAAATGAAAAATTATTTTATCTCTGTACCTGATATTGGAAACAACTGACAGCTGAGCTGGGTGAAAGCTGGTTGCTGATATGCCTAAAAGCTCTGTTAGATATGGCACTTACAAGGCAAAGCCAAGCAAAACATGCCTCTCTATTAAGCTAATAAGAAATGCATATAACTATAAACCTTGTGAAGTTATACGTATCTATCTTCTATTTGGAAAGTGGGTCCCTGATTAAAGACGGGGGCCAGGACCTTGAAGGATCCAGATCCATGACTGGAGCAAGTGGAAACCCCAAATAATCCAGAATTTTTAAGAGCATGTTGTTATCATCACTACACACACCCACTTATACTGACTTTGTTAGGATTCTTTACTGGTAATTGGAAATTAAAAAAAGGGTATTTTAAAAGGAAAAAAAAATAAGTCTTACTGAAAGCTGTTAACTTTTCCGTCTTGAAAATATTATCCTCCTTTTTTTCTTCTTAGTCATGATTTCTCCTTCCTCAGACTTGTCTTAGCCACTCTCTCGCTCCTGCTTTCTTTCTGTCTTGGAGATGAATGGATTTCAGAAATGAATTTCAGAGGAGTCTGAAAGAAAAAATCTCTTCCAGATTGGCTATTTTTTGATTAAATCCAGCAAATGCATATTGCAGGCAATTCAGAAAACTGGCCATAAAATACACAGTCTTTCATCTCTGTGCTACCTTTTCAGCTGCAGCTCCAGTCAGATCAGAAGTAGTTGGTAGACTTCAGTCAGTGAGTCAGAGAGTCCTTGAGGATCCAGGACTTTTTGCAACATAAGTTCACCTTTATTTAAAGAAGATGTTCTTACAAGCATGCCACTTTTTCCCATTCTTCCATCACTTATTTGTTTCTGCTGGTGTTTTGTTTTTTTCCTTAAGAGTATATTAATTTTTTTCTGTTTTTAAATCCTCTCTAAAACAGAGCAGAGTCAACCACCCTCTGGTTTCATAGTCAGTGGTGGGATTCCAGCATCTTTTCTCTCTGCATCACTCATGTAACAGCACTTTTTGTCTCCCATAGCATGCTCCTTTGAAGACCCCAACTTGGTCTGCAGTAATGCTTCACCTTAAAAAACCACCTCCTTTCCTTATCCATTCTCCACCCCTTCCTCCCTTCCACCCAATCAGGAGACTAACTCCAGTATTAAAAGCAACCTGTTTTTCTCAAACCCACTCAGCATTTCTGCCCAAGTTAGTTAAACAATATAGGTTTTCTGTTCCCATTTTTAAGTTTTTCCTTTAAACTACTATTTACAATTTCTCTTATGTTTAATTACTTTCTGTCCTAAAGTTCAGTATAAGATCAAATACTCAAAGGTACCATGTAGCTCCCAGTTATCCCAGATTTACATCACAGTAACAGAGAAAAATCTGAACTTAAAGCCCCAGAGAGATGTCTATGCCACAGCTGTCATTGTTATTTGCATGTGTCCCTGATAAAAAACACACGTCTCTGATTTACGCAGTAACTTCAGAGTTAGCTTTTTCTTCCCCAGACACATAAAATGCACATAAGGAGAAAATAAGGGCAAGGCTAACATAAAGGCAAGCAGAATGGCAGCAGCTTTAGGCTCAGCAGTTTCTGTTTGTTCCACTTTTGTAGGAGATCAGTGGCCAAGTGAAAGACAGAACACACCAACTGCACCGCAGCCCAGCCAGGGGCTCAGGAGTGCCAGACTGTCATGCAGATTTTTCCTTGTTTGTTTTGAAATTAAACCCAACAGAGCAATAAATGCTCAGCTTGATACACCTCAGATCAAATACTTCATTGTTCTCCATATATATCATGTACAGGACGGATCCCACCACAGCACTTCACCTTTAGAAGAGCAACTTGTGTAATGATTACAGCAAGGAATGAAGACCTGAGAGCCTTAGGTTATGGTCTTAGCTCTGTTTGAAATTCCTCCACAAAAAAGAAAAAAAGAAAGGGTTTGGAGAGTTTGCTGGCAGGGTACTCCACTGACTCCTGGAGCAGGCTGTGATTTACACTAGCTAGTGTTGTGACCAAGGCTCCACTTCTCCTGCTTCACAAGCCCTGTTTTATTTACTTTCCTAGTAAGAAGAATCTCTGTGCTTCTTTGCTTAAACTTGCTAGTTTGAGAAAAAGTACAAGCTGGCCACTCTCCTGGAGGAATGAGACCACAAACTCCTGCGAGATAGAGGGGTCAGTCTGTGCTTCTAGCTCATGCCTGCAGTATTTGTCAGGATGAAGAACAGGATGAAACATCCTGCAGGGAGCTTCCTTTTAATCATGGAACTTGAGCATGGTGACAGAATTCTTTTGAGCGAGACCTTTACACAGGTACTCAAAACTAACCATTAATAATGGACTAAATTGAATTGAACATTGACTGGTGTACTATCACAGTTCTTGTGCTCGAAGCACGAGCTCTGGCATGCCCCAGGTCAGAAAGAGTCCAACTGCGTTCTTCTGTGCGTCGCAGAAGTGACTTTGGGATCAGGAAAAGGGCTGCTGGCTGAGCTAGCTAGCTGGCTTCTTTGCAGAGGGAACAGGCAGGA
>NW_008236509.1:4854216-4855341 GCF_000691975.1 Corvus brachyrhynchos | reverse complement strand
TTACCTTGAAATGAGGGGGAAGGCTTAAGGGATTTCAAAACCAAACACTTAAAAATGGGAAGGGCTAATAAAATTACCAACTCCATAAAGAAACCCCATACAATGTCCTTGATAATGAAAGGAATCCAGCTGCTGGAGCTCCTGGTGCACAGGAGGATCTTCAGCAGCAGGTGGGACAGCAGCATGTAGGATGTCATCACGTTGTCATGGGTGGTAACTTTAGGAACAGTGTAACACAAATAAAACTAATACAAATACAATTAACTTAAATAACAATGGCTCCCTTGGACTCCCCCTCTTTCAAAACAAAACTGAGGGGTCATTTTGGGAAGGGAGACACATTTTAAGGAGACTGGGAGGTGGAAGGTTTGTTTTTCAGGCCTGGAGGAGGAGTCTTTTTTCCAGGTGGCTTGGTTTTTCTTCTTTTCCAGGCTGTGGCAGCTTTTTCCTTTGCTTGGTATCCGCAGGTGGTCTCAAAAAGGGTTTGATCCACTTCCCAGGGATCCATCTTGGACCCTCTGGGGTGGAATCACACCTGTAGCCTCTACCCCGGGTGACTAGGGGGTACTACGGGCCACGTATCTATAAAGTGTCAGGGTCTTTTATTAGGACCTCAGGTCTCTCAGTCAGTTTATGTTTGGCAGAGTTTGTGAAGTGCCTCATTATGGGAGGATCAGGTTCCTCACAGGAACAGTTTAAAAGGTTCAAAGTGAATGCTTTGGACAGTCTTATGATGGGGGCAGCGATCTTATTGCCGCCTTTTTGTTGTTCTAGCAGTCTTTTTAGTGTCTGATGTTTCCTCTCCACAATGGCTTGGCCTGTGGGCGAGTGAGGGATGCCAGTTTGGGGGAAGTGGGTGACATCTGTTTGCCATACCTCACAACTGCCTAGGCCTCGGGGGTTAACCCCTTGACCTAATGATGGAAGCTGATGTGTTGGGGCATGTCGCCACAATGGCTTTCGCCTGGTCTCTAGTGAGGTGGAACATTCGAACGAGATCTGGAGCATTTTGATGGAACATTGCATGGCTCAGCTGGGCTTGCTGGAATCTGTTAGGCAGATTCGCTAACTCGATGGGCATAGCTAGGGCATCTGCTCTCCTGTTCCCTTTGGCAATAAATCCTG
>NW_008236509.1:4852438-4853842 GCF_000691975.1 Corvus brachyrhynchos | reverse complement strand
GAATTTCTTTTGGAATCAGTTTAAAGACTGAAGTAAACAGTCTGTGTTTTGGATGGTGTATAGAAATTTGGCCTGTGTAGCTGTCCAGGGCGTATTGGAGGTGCTCATTGTTTTGAAGGAGGTTATCAAGTGAATCGGTTGCCAGTGGTAGGTAGATGCATGTAAAGTCATACCCTGCAAGGGTACGGAGGCAGGATCTAGCTTTCATCACCAACTGAGCCATGAGCTCCTGTGGCATTGTGATACTTTTGGACAGCTGGTGCGAGAGGAAAACCCACTCGATGATTAAGAGGGGATCACTCTGCACCTTGTCCCATTGAAATATCAGCCCGTGAAGGTATGGCATTTCTCCTAATACAATAAATTGAAAAGGTAGACCTGGGGTGCAGCGGTGTGCCTGCCAGGATGACAGCGCTTCCTGTAGCTTACAGATGGACTGTCTCGCCTCCTCTGTTAGATGCCTGGGTGATGTGAGGTCATCTTTCCCTCGCAGGAGGTTGAACAGAGGAGTGAGATCTTCTGACGTCAGCTCTAGGAGCGGCCTCACCCAATTTATGGACCCGCAGAGCTGATGGAGTTCTTGCAAGGTCTTAGAGTTATCATTAATTTTCACTTGTTGGGAAACCACAGTCTGTTCATGGATTTTCAGTCCAAGGTATTTAAATGGAGGGGGTTTCTGGACCTTTTCAGCCTGGATCTCAAATCCATTTGCCTCTAAGGCCTTGATTACCTTCCCCAATGTCCAGTCTAAATACTGCTGGTTAGGAGCACACACCAAAACATCGTCCATATAGTGGAGTACCATTGCCTTTGCTGCTAACTTTCTGATAGGGGACAGAATGCGAGCAACATACCACTGGCAGATGGTGGGTGAGTTCTCCATGCCTTGCGGCAGAACTTGTCACTGGTAGCGCTGCATGGGAGCCTTTCGCTTGATGGAAGGTACCGAGAAGGCAAACTGGGGCGCATCGTCTGGGTGTAGAGGGATCTGGAAGAAACAGTCTTTAATATCAATGACTTCTACCTTCCACTGCCTGGGGAGCATGGAGGGTGAAGGCATTCCGGGCTGCAGGGGTCCCATGTCCTCAATGACTGCGTTTATTTTCCGCAAGTCCTGTAGGAGGCATCACTGGTCTTTCCCCGGCTTTTTGATTACAAATACCGGGGAATTCCAAGCGCTATTGGAGGGCTCAGTGTTACCCTTTCTCAATTGCTCCTCCACGAGTGCGGTGAGAGCCTTTAATTTGTCATTTTTCAAAGGCCACTGATCCGTCCAGATGTGCTTGTCAGAGATCCAATTTAATTTCTGGAAGGGGTGCTCCGCAGTGGCCTTTACTAAAAATTTTGGGGTTGAGATGGAATTTCGACTCGAGTCCCCCACTGGGACATGAGATCCCTGCCCCA
>NW_008236509.1:4851237-4852127 GCF_000691975.1 Corvus brachyrhynchos | reverse complement strand
TGCCGTCCGGTGGCGGGCTAGTGTGCATGAGAATAGCTTGGGCCACAACCTGGTTATCAGCAAGAAAATAGGGAGGGTTAACACACTGGATATTGACAGTAAAGAACCCTTGTGGACCCACTTGAACAATTTCTGGTGTAACACAAATGTCAGCTGGTGAATGTACAACATCTTTTAACACAAGCAATATACAGTCTCTCAGATTCTCGCAACTCACAATGATTCTCTGGGGTGTCACCGAGTCCATTTGAGTTGCAGAGGTCGTGGTGACCATTTTCCTGGTGGCAGTTTCTTGATTCATTCTCCCGCGTGGCCCTGCCACTCCACGTGGTCCTGTCAGTTTTTTGGCTGCATCCCATTGGCGGTAGGCAATGACATTTGCCCTGGGGAGACACCTTGGGAACCCTGATTAATTGGGGCCAGAGCTCTGCAGTTTCGGGCCAAATGCCCTGGTTTGCCACACCTGTGACAGACCCAATTAGCATTTCTATTGCCCTGAGATGCTGTTGCATCAGCAGTGGCTGCAGTTTCTATTAAATTTTTCCCTGTTTTTAAATTTGGCTGGTTAATTGGCACCAATGTCGTGCAAGCATGAAATCATTTGACTTAGGGTCGGTGGAGGTTCGAATGGAAGACCCAAAATTACTCTTTTACAAGCATCACTGGCATTAGTTTTTGCAATTTGCGTTATAATATGCTCTCTTGTTTTCGGATCTTCCACTTGTCTTTCCACTACGAGCCTCAGTTTATCCACAAAATCAATAAATGGCTCATTTTGTAATTGCTGAATCTCGGTATAATTCAACTGAGGTGCTAATTTAGGAGGCATCATTAAGAATGCTTGCTCAGCTGCTTGCTTTACAGCATTCAGGACTGGCTCTGGTGTATTT
>NW_008236509.1:4849428-4850996 GCF_000691975.1 Corvus brachyrhynchos | reverse complement strand
TGTCCCTCCCAAATTCTTTCTGGGCTTTGAAAAGCTCTTTCAGCCCTGCAGAATCAAAAGGTTTCCATGTGGGATTATTGCCAGTTCGATCATATGTTACAGGAGCAGCAAAGGGATAGGAAGGGGCTGAGGGGACTCCCGGACTCGATTTCAAGATGGCGTTGCTTCCGGTTTCTGCCCCATGGAAACCGGCATAGGAGGCATGGGAACCAGGAAGTCCTCCACAGGGGGTGGGGTTGGAGGACCAGGAGGTGTGGCCACAGGATGGGCGGGGATTCCTGATGCAGGGGGCGGTACCCATTGCATGGGAGGAACCCGATGACATCACGCCCAGGGGCGGGGATAGGAAAGGGTTGGGGGTAGGAGGGCAAAAGGGATTGTGGGAAGAAGAAGAGGGGGGAGGGGTGAACTGTGCCATGCGGTCGGCGCCATTGTTCAGACACGTGGAGTAGGGGGGAACAATGGCAAACAGCACTTAGAACAGTTTTCTGGGCTTACAAGTGGGGAAGGGTCGAGGCAGCCTGGCCAGGCCTACCCCGACAGGGTGGCTGAAGAGACCAAGAGGGGTCAGCGAGAAGGTAGCAACTCTGCGCCTGTGGGTGTATCACCCCATTTGGTTTTTCCCACGAAGGGGAAGTGGGATGAGGAGCAGGAGGGAAGGAAGGAGGGATATGGGAAGAACTGCGAGGGGATTTGTGCTTTTCTTTTACTTTCTGATCCATTTTATGCAAGTCCCAAAGGACTAGAACTAGAGGAAAGAATTTTTCTCCAGAGGAGTCCCCTTTTCGCTTTAAATCAGTAATCTTATCCCCCACAGCCTGCCAGAAGGCAGGAGATTTTAAATTTGCAGGAGACACTTGAGGAAGGTAAAAGAAAAACCAGCGACTAAACTCTTTTAACAGACCCTTTGAAAATTTAAAACCACTAACTTGAAGGGATTTCACAACTTGGAGAAAAACCTCTCTTTGGGGCTGAGAGAGTTTTGATCCCATCTCTCTCTCACCACTTCTTCCACCCGCCACCCACGAAACAAAAAAAGAAACAATGTATCAGGGACCGGGGATACTCACACAAGTTTCAAATCAGCACACAGTCATCCGGTCACAAAGTAAAAGGCACAGGTGGGGTTCTCCTCCGCACGGCTTTTCTCCAAAGTCAGTTTAGCGCAGAATCAGTGGGAGTTAGCAGCCTTCTCTCAGGACACTGCTCCTAAAACAGAGCAAACTGCTCCGAGAGACATCGGCAGTCCAAAGTCGCTTCTTATCACTGTCCACCGACAGCCACGACGTCGCAGGGATCCACTTGCGTGAGTCCCACGCTTGGTGCGCCAACCTAACGCAGTTCTTGTGCTCGAAGCACGAGCTCTGGCGTGCCCCAGGTCAGAAAGAGTCCAGCTGCGTTCTTCTGTGTGTCGCAGAAGCGACTTTGGGATCAGGAAAAGAGCTGCTTGCTGGGCTAGCTAGCTGGCTTCTTTGCAGAGTGTGAAAAACAAGGTTCACTCTCCTGTGAGAATTTAGAGAGTTTAATATAAAGACAATAAGAGACACATAAAATAAAGCAAAGGGATA
>NW_008236509.1:4828202-4848939 GCF_000691975.1 Corvus brachyrhynchos | reverse complement strand
TTGCAGGGGGAACCCGGCAGGAGCCAATGATGTCGGCTCACGTTAGCTTGGAAACAAAGGAAGAGAGAGGCTGTTCAGGTCTGACTTCTAACAGGTTTATTGTTAGAAGTTTCACAACCCGAACGAGCTCGAAAGGGATGGAATGCGATGGGATATGATGGGATCCTCCCCGGAGGCTTGTCCTCAGTTTTATAGGGAGTTTGAAAACCATGGGGAAAGGGGAAAACAACCAGTGAGTTACAAGCCAGGGGGAGGATACAATTTAACAAGAACCACTGGGGGAAACCGAGAGGTGGGAGTTATAAGGAAGAACCAGTGAACAACTGAGTAACCAAGAATTTTCCCGAACCAGGGGAGGCAGCTTGTACCCAGGCACAGCCCAGGGGGTGCAGCTTAGGCTTCTGAGCCGCCCCTCGACCCACCCTCTGAGTCTGCCTCTTCAGGGAACTCAATCCAGGGGATGGGCTGGGATTGATTGGCATCACGCTGCCCCAGCCCTGCAGTGGGCTGGGTCATCGCAACAGCCTACTGCTACTAGTTTCACACTCCCGGCACCTTCTAAAAGCTAGAGTTTATATAAATCCTCTTTATCTGACTCATGATGGCTACAGATCGATCCCAACAGCCTTTACAATATTTGAATACTCTAATTTCATTATTCTGGCTTTTTTCCTAGATGTGTTTGCTGTGTTCTGATGATATTAGAGTAAATCATGCAACATTACACTGGCTTTTTGGTGATGACCATCCAGCAAGTAAAACAACAACAAAAAAAGAAAAAGCAGAAGGTAACAGACTGTGGTTGCTGCTTTTTAAAGTTTTTCTGTGCACAGGATGTCAGCCGCATAACTTCTACCCATTTCAATGGCCTTACGTAACTAAAGCCCTTTTCACATGTTTGGGCTAGTACTTATAGCACTGTAATGTATTTGTGGGACTGTTTGTCCACACAACAAATATTTCCTAAAATATGCTTAGGGGTCTGAATGACAAAAGGAAATTATTTATTTTATGATCCTTTTTTGTGGCTGCTGTCTCCAGTTGTCCTTTGAACATCTCTGCAGAGATGCCTCAGATAGTCACCAATTTGCAGTGAAAGAAATCTAGACTTGGTACAACTTTACCTCAACGCAAACTCCAGACTGTGAGCAGCTGCCACATGGAGAGATGAGACAACACCATAGCAAGTGTGGGAAGAAGGGCAGCATGGACCTCTGCCTGAGAAATCACTATTCATCATAGATTGAGTCATCTGTGTTTATCAGCCACAGCCCTTTGGGTCTAAGTTGTCATTTAACATACTTTTACACAGGTCCAGAGGTCTTTGGGTAACTATAAATAGGATTTGTAGCTATGGTAAAGCCCCTTTTCTTTGCTAAAGAGGTGAAATGAGGTTTATTGTAAATAAACATTCAGGCGAAAGCTTTTCAAAAGCCACAGTCTTTGGGATTTTTGACAAGAGATATAATTTAAATAAAGTGGGTATTTTCTAATCACAGTATTTTGTTCTCTGTGTAAGGGGCATGCAAAACATGAGTAAGTCACTGAATAATGGTAGATTTGGTGGAATTTGCTTTTTTTGGATGGGTGCCCAAGTAGTCTAAATGATGTATACGCATACTGGCATCACTGGATGTGAGATGACAGAAATGGCGACTTAGATCTGCCTTTTTAGTAATTAAAATTTCTATTGTATTAGGTTTCCTTATTAGGAGTCCCTGATCCCTTTTAATTCCCATTGTTAGAGTCCCTGTTGCCTATTTTTAATATTCTTGCAATGTAATTACATTTTCACTTTGCTTTAAGGACCTTATGTGAATAATACCCAAATAAACAGAAAATAGTTAATCATATAATTTCTGGATATTCCACATGCAAGTAGTATGAATTCAGGTCATGGAGCACAGTGAATTTATGGGGATGCACACTGGCTTGTAAGACCAATTAAACAAAAGGGCAGAGTAGATTGCTTTAGCTGGTTTGCAAAGAAAATTTTGAACATTTCATTTGCATTTTGTTTACCAGGAATTCCAAGTGAGTTTCAGGCAGACGTGTCCTCATGAGCTAGGCTGTCTCGTTTGCATTTTGGCACTGCCATGTTGCTGTGGCTGGGACAAGCAGGAGGAAGAGACCATTCATGTAAAAAAGGCAAAATACAATCTTTTGCAGAGATGGCAGTGGGCTGATGCTGTCATCTGCTCCACTGCAAAGTGGTACCTGCAACCTCTGAGGGCTGGGTGAGGTCATTAGCAAATGACTAACTGACTAGGTGAATAATGCACCATGGTTCTAACACCATCTTACCTTGCTAAACTGTCTATGCACCAATCTGTCCATGCAATCCAAGAGGAAGACTGCACTGTGGCTTGGCTCCTACTTTTCCTGTGATTGAACAATGCCCCAAGCAAGAGCCTTGATGTTCCTGGCTTGGTGGTAACTATGCTGGATGCCATTTTTAATATGATTTCTATATATCAAACTGACATAAATCTAAAATCTCATGATATTACCAAAAGTAGGATTTTGGATAGGCAAGAAAGGAGGAGGAGCAAGAACTTTGTATATACTGCAGTTGCATATCCAGCTGTACGTGATACTAAGTTCAAATTAAATATCACTGTTAACTAACACAAATGAAGTGTTTTACTGATATTTTGTATTTTAGTTCCATTCCTCTCACATTTTGCTTGGCAGATATCTGAAATGTCTATCAGACTAACTTGTCTTTTGCACTGGACCACTCATTATTGTGTTTTCACCAACAAAAGCCAGTAGTTGCCATAGTAAATAAACCTTCTACTATCTCTGGAAAACGTCCGTCCTAGTTATTAAGCATTGACATGTTTATATTTTACCCTGCAAAACTGAGATGTGTCATGAGAGGTGAGGTGAGTACTGAAATGCTTTGCCTTGTAGTTTTAGGAGCAGGTGCTCTTCTAAGTCTTTGCCTGCAATTCCCAATAAGATGGGGCAGGCTCAATGCTTCTTCTTGGCTTCAAGACATTACAAATGTTTTGTCACAGTGACCAGGACATACCTGCCAACAAAGATGTGACATCATATATCTTTCTTTCAGAAAAGCTCCATTCGCCATGTTCAACAATAACTCCTGGAATCTGACATATTCCTGTGAAAAGAAATTGTCTTCCCTGGTTTATAGATTCCCCCAAATATGCTGGATATATGCCTCAACAATGAGTACAAAATTTCAGTTACGGACAAAACAATTCAGAATACTGGATGAAAGCAAAGACATTGAGATTTCCCAAAGAAAAAATCCTGTGATGTTTTCTTGTTTCGATCAAAGCAAAAGTATTTTGAGGAACACTATTTTAAATAATGTGGGGGAAAAAATATATTACTAAAATCTCCAATATGCAAAACTTTTTTCTGCCCCCAAACAGTTGCATTCCTTTTGGCATTGGCTTACTTTCCCAAAGAGTTAGAAGCAATACCAAACAATGTGAGTGCATGTTGATCATATTTTTTCCGGGTGTCTACAGAAACAGCATCATCTTGCAAAGTGTTTTTCTGGAGAGGTTTCAACACTGCATGTTTCTGCAACAATTTCAAGCATCTGGCTGTGGATCATATGGCCAGCTTCCTCAACCTCCTGATAAAGGCTGGGTGACATTCCTGGTTAGAACTTCTATTGGTGAAAACTGCAGGGCTGTGTTCCCACAAGGCTTGCAGATGACTCTCACTTCTGTCAGATTTTTCATCCAAGTTCAAAAGAAACTATTCCAGGGGCAGAGAATTTTATTTGTACAGGCTTTAGAAAGCTCAAAATAAAAATGAAAATTTTCTTGTTGAGAGAAATATTTTGTCCAGTATGAAACATATTAATTATTAACTTTGCTGCCCTTCTTTTTTTTTTTTTTTTTTTTTTTTTTTTTGTGAGTGAGCCAGCAACTCTAGAATCAACCTCCTTAAGGTAAAACTTTCCCTTTTCAAAAGCACTTTGAGAATCAACCTCCTTAAGGTAAAACTTTCCCTTTCCAAAAGCACTTGAGAGGCAGAGAAGCAAATCAAGTGCTCCCAGATTGTTGAAGTGACTTAGCAACATTATTTTTCTTTACCTCAGGCAAAAGTACAAACCAAAACACCTGCATATATGCCTTTGCATACCATGCAAATGGTTTAGGGTCAGGTGAGGTCTCTCCAGAGAGACAACAAAGTATTTTCCTTAAGTCCTTCTCTTGGATGCAATTTGTCTTCCTGCCTCACCCATACCTCTCTGGTCCCCTCAGCATAAATGACAGGGAGAGCTGCTGCTGTAGTCCTCTTGAGCAGTCTATGTTCTGATTAAATTTAAGAGATACATTACCATGCTCCTTGAATATTCAAGAATAAGGGGAGAAATGAGCTTCTTATTACAGAGATTTTTATATAATAGAAGACTGTCTGGCTTTAGTCACTCCTTGCTCTTTAGCATGACAGTTCACCATGGAAATGAGACTTCCTCAGCACATGTGGCATCTGTTCCTACCTCACAAGACTAAGCTGCCCACAGGTGGTGTGCCTGCTCATCACACAGCACCAGTAGAAGCACAGGAAAAAGCAGAATCAGGAAAAGTGCTGACACAGAGCTATCATTAAAGAAGAAAAAAGAAACATGCTGACCCAAGTCATTAGATGACTAGGCCATTTAAGATGAATGGAAATAAGTGTATTGCTTACACTACCTGCTCACCAAGGTTGAGCACTGGCTTCCCATGCTGTAACCAAACTGGAAGTGCCAGAGCTAAAAGAGACATCTCCCAAATTGTGGTAAAGGAGAAAGACGGTGCTGCAATTTCAAAGCAACAGCACATTTACCTTCCTCCATCTCCTTTACTCTATTCAACTTCTGTATTTCCTCTCAAATTGGAAGCAAGGTTGTGCATTAAGCAAATTCATTTCCCTTGGATGTTGTTCTATGCAGACTTCCACTTTTTCAGATATTACACCAAAGTAGTCCCTTATTATTGGCCAGCAGGACTAGGGAAGTGATTTTTCCCCTGTACTTGGCACTGGTTAGGTCACACCTTGAGTGCTGTGTCTAGTTCTGAGGCCCCCCAATTTAGGAAGGATGTTGAGATGCTGGAGCATGTCCAGAGAAGGGCAACAAGGCTGGTGAAGGGTCTGGAACACAAGCCCTGTGAAAAACCACTGAGGGAGCTGGGGTTGTTTAACCTGGAGAAAAGGAGGCTCAGGGGAGACTTTATCACTCTCTGCAACTCCCTGAAAGGTCAGGGTCAGTCTCTTCTCCCATGCAACTAGCAACAGGGTGAGAGGACACAGTGTTAAGCTGCACCAGGGCAGGTTTAGGCTGGACATTAGGAAGAAGTTCTTCACAGAAAGAGTGATTGGGCACTGGAATGGGCTGTCCAGGGAATTGGTGGAATCACTGTGCCTGGAGGTGTTTAAGAAAAGGCTGGATGTGGCACTCAGTGCCATGATCTAGTTGACAAGGTGGTGTTTGGTCATAGGGTGGACTTGATGATCTTAAGGGTATTTTCCAACCTAGATGATTCTGTGATTTTCAGATTTGTATCCCTTACCTATTGCCATGACATCTGATGAGATAATCCAGTGGGCAAACTTGATCAAAGCTCAGGTTTTTCCCTTCCCCCAACACAGGGGAAGAAGCAAATATAACTGCTTCCATCTCATTTAACAACAAAAAAGCCCAACATTTTACATGTAGGATCTGGAACCATAATTTTCTAATGTCAAAGTTCACATGAAATATCTCTTATGTTGTCTCAGCCTATTTCCTGGCATAGAGTTGTAATCTCCGAGAACACATAAATGTTTCAGTGTTAGTACTAAGAAGCCACATGAGGGAGCATTCAGAGAATTGAAATGCTTTCCTTGTATCATTGTAAATAAGAGAGGGAATCAAACTTGATCCCTCTGGAATATATGGAATTCAGACAAATCTAGATGTTATTATTCATTTCTCCATTCATACTGGGATGCGGAAATTGTGATTCCCACTGAAGACAGACGGGTTTTTTCTTGAAAAGCCCATTAATGGTCTGAAACAGACAATTTCTTACTCTGGCCAAGGTACGCTGTGACTGGTATACCTGAAAGGGTACACAGATAAATGGGTTTGCATTTCAGCTAAATGAAATTATAAGACACTCTGTATAGGTTATTCCAGGCTGAGTGTGACAGTAGTGCCAGTTTTCCCAGATTATCAGCAGCCTCAGCTGACAGTGGCAGGCAGTGGTAGCTTTCCCAGTTCCTGCAATATTCTGACTGAGCAAATAGCTCAGCCTACATGCTTCTAAATTACTTTTACACCTAATACTTTTGTATCTTAGAGCTTACTAAAAAACGAAATCCACAGGTATACAAAATTAAATTAATCCCACTATTCTTATAAACTGACTCATAATTTTTTGAATATTTGGGGTTGGCAATAGTGAATCAAAATGGGAAACAAAAACAATGTCCACATGAACTGTAATGGGAAATGTGTATACATTTGTGCTCTGTACTCTTATCCCAGAAAAAAATCATCAGCTGCAACTTGGGCTATCCTCATTGACAGTCAGCTCAGTCAAATAAGATCATATGACTTTACCAAAAACATTTTTGTCAGTAGTGCTAAACAGGTGTTCAATAAATAAAACATTTAGCACTCTACCTCAAAAGTCAACATTCATAGGACTTGTTGTCAATCAAAGAAACTCATATTAAAGGTAATTTTGAAATCACTGGAAAAGGACTCCACCCAGATCCCATTTTTTCCTTCATTATTTATACCTAAAATTGGCTAAAGAGCAAGTATTAATGAATTGCATAAAAATCAGGTTTCAGCTATGATGTTATGATCACACATTGTTGTGAATATTTGACTGCAAAATTTGCAACTCTTTTTAAAGGGCAGAAGTTCCATTAGTCTCTTTGTTCCTTCTGCCTAAATTATATCGTCAACTCCAGGCTTGGCAGAATTTTTTTTGGAAAGAGGAAAAAGAAAGATAAACACAAGCTTTTAATCAAATATGTTTGCTTGGACCTTGTGGAGGAGTTTGGGAGACCCCTCACTGCAGTTTTGGTGGAAGGCATGATGGATGCCAGCTGAGCCATGCCAGGTCCAGGGAGCCTGATGGCTATCTCCAAGCTGCAACAGGGCTTGGCTGCCTGTCTGCGGGGTGGCCCTGCAAATCACAGTGCAAAACTGATCCACACTTGAAATAATCCCTGTTTTTCTGAGGATTAAACTTAACCCAGATCACTCCAGTGAGCGGTTTACAGCTCTGTCCCCTGCCAAGTCTTTTTGTTGCAGCCAAGGGGGGAGCAATCTCTTGCACAGGAGCATACATCTGAGGGCAGGATCTCTGCAAGTCTCTGCTGCCAAACCCAAAAACCTGGACATGCACAGCCTGCTGATGGAGGAGAGGCTGTGCATTCATCTGCTCTAATTTTTACCTCTCTCACTGCTTACTGATTTTCTTTTGCATGAGATCATCTGACCATTTTTATTAAACCAAAGAAGCTCTGAAAGTCTGGTGCTTGCCGATATCCTCATCTCCAGAGAACAATTCTTTCCAGCTCCAGTAAATAGGACTTTGAAGGTAAATGGTATTCTAGTGTTAATTTCAAAGTGAATTATTCAAAAAGTGCTCCATATGTCAACAAGCATCATTTTGTGGAACTATATTAATGTCTTAAATACAGTTCTCCCTTTCTAAAAGCTGTTTTATAGATCCAGGAAATATGTCTGGTATGAAGAAGTGCCTATTGTAAAGGATGTTTTAGCAGTTGTGTCCAATTAATGAGGAAGGCAGGATGTAGTCCTATATAAGAAATAGCACAACAGAAATAATTCCTTGGGGCTTGAGAATCTTCACACTTTCAGATACTGCACAGTTATCCATTCATTCAAGATACCAGATCAGTTTTGTTTCATTGTCTTATTTTAACTAAAAAAAAAAAAAAAAAAGAAAAGAAAAAAAAAAAGAAAAAAGATAAGCCCTCCTTTCAACAAAGGCTCCATGTAAAGAATTGAGAAGCTGACAATAAGAAACTGTTGCTTTTCAGCAGAGATGCCTGAAAGTAAATCACTCAGAAAGGACCTCAAAGCTTCCAGGATCAGCTGAAACAAGCAGAAAACTCCCAATGATGACAGCAATGGCCATTCAATAAGGAAAGGACCAGACTGCAAGATTCCATTTTATCCCTGCGATTCAACCATGAGCTCCCTTACTTCAATTTCTCAAGTTCAAAAGATGGAAAGAAGACATATGAGCTGCAGAAAGCCCCCTCCTAGATTTCTCCATATTGGCATGTTATTGAACACTTCTCAGCAAACAAACTATAGCCTTACTTTAAGGGAGAATGTATGTTCTTTGAAATTGTATAGCCATAGGGAAGTGCTAGGAATCTGAGCATAAATCTTGGTTTTCTGGATTGCTCCCATTCAGATGAAAAGGCCAAAACTTCCCATCTTTTATGTCCCACATCCGTTACATGAATTCTATGGCACTGAGGATTAAAAACAAATAAATGCAAATATTAAGAGGATTTAAAATGTCTGTGAGGTGGCTGTGCCCCTGTTATCTTCAGTACATAATGGCTGAATCTATCTTTATTTGTTACCAAATTGCTTAGAGGCTCAGCCAGGCTTGGAATCCTACAGTGAGGGCCAGTACAGACTGGGACATGAAGGTGACAGCAGGCAAGGATTGTTCTCATCCCTATTGTACTGACAATAATTGTGGCGTGGGGAGATTACACCCAACTGAGCGCCAGAAGCAGTTGCTACCAAAGGTAGTTCAAGGGCATGGCAGAAAGCTGAAACTGTTACCTCTGTGTCTAAACAGTGTCATAGCTATAACTGTAAAAATCAGTAGGTCCCCCTTAAAAAACAACCTGCCTCGTTTAATTCATGATTATACTCCCTGAGCCTCCTCAACGCACTTCATTTTCTTCACAAAAGAACTGGTAACTCTGATGTAAATGCTGGGAGCTCAAGCTTACTTGGGAGGCTGGATTTAAGATCCAGGGTTTGGTCTTGGCTCTCCATCTCTTACTATGCAGGTGAAAAATCTAGTCAGAGTTTATTTATATTTTATATATGGTTATATTTGTATCAAACACTATCTGGATTATTGCATTGTATTACTGGACGAGTGCTATTATTCCTGCTATTATGCTGTTTCTGCTCCTCACTCTCAAATTTTCCTCTCCTGAAGTGTTGAGTTGATCTACACTGTTCATACTTAAAATATAGAGGAGAGAACATTTGTGGTGACACTTTTCAAATCAATTAAAGCCCTGTAATATTCGGCTGTCTTGCGAACTGCACACCCCTGCCAGTTCCTGTAACCACAAGCTCCTGCAAATCGCACTGGCTGTTTGTGACGGAAAACAAAAGAATGAGATATCTTCTGTTCAGTGGGTTTCAGGCCTTTTTTTTATAGTGACTCTTATGCATGACATCTTATGCATTTGAGCTGACCACAGTGTTGTCCTTTCACATTGCCAGTTAATATTAATAAGATATTAGTGCAATATTTTTTTATTGGTGATGACTTGACTTTAAATCCTCAGGTTTATTAAAAAATTTAATACCTCTCAAAACTTATGGTCAAGTCAATAAATCTTAAACTGCTTTTCTTTGTGAAAAACACCCATTGGCATATTCAGCTACCTTACAAAAATCACCTGCATAGCAAGCAGCCAGAAAGCAACAAAATCTTAAGACATTTTCTTGTGGACAATTAAAGGATGAGAGCTTAAAATCCAAAATTCATCTTGTTGGCTAGCAAGTCAAACTGATTCAGAAAAGGACTTGTGCCACACATTCACGCCTGGGTTATGCTAGCATTATGGTCTCCTGACCATAACTTTACTGCCATACTGTCAAAGCCTAACTACTACTACTACTACTACTACTACTACTACTACTACTACTTCTGAATATTCAATAGGAGAACTTGATGGGGGAAAACTGGAGGACAGCCCACCACAACCCTGTCTGCCCAGAGTTAGAGGTGCTGTGGAGAATTTCACCACTGCTCACACATGCTGCTGAGCACAAACAAACAGAATTTTTTCCCTGGGATTTACAAGTTGGCCAAGTTTCAGCAGATTTTCATAAGGCTGGCTAAAAGAGCATCATCAACATGAGGCTGACAGACCTGCTTACTTACCAAATAACACTTAGCCAATTTTTGAATTCCTGTTCTCAAGCAGGAAGACACAATAAATGAAACAAGTTTTCCTAGAACAAAAATAAAGTCCTAAACCAAAATATTTCTCACTATCTTAACTCCACAGGTTATTCTGATTTCTTTCTCACAAATATACAAGTCATCTTTACATGATCTTCAGCAGAGAAAATACTATTCCCAGTAACAAAACTCTACCAAAGTTAAAAAACAGATAAAGATGGTCCTTATCGGGCCATGTCAGGCAACTTTCATCATGGTGCTCCAAGCTGAGCCAAAAAAATTTGTATGTTTAAACAGTGTAAGAGAGAAAACTAGCAGGAGAAATATATCTGAGACATGTCTGGAGGTGAGATTTGAACAAGACAAAATTGCAAAGAGCTTTGGCTCTAAAGGTAATGTGTGGGCTGAATGATGTATGATAATCATACCTTTCTTTACTTTTTTTTTTTTTTAATCCACACATGCTGCTTCTTATGAGCTAACTTCTCTGGAATGAGCATAGTTGAAAATATAATTCTTACAGTTTTTAGTGATACAGGTATTTTTAAGTGGCTACCATGTCCATGCTGTCTGACTGAAAAGAGGCGACTGCTTTGTAGGCTGACTATTTGTATGGCTCACCAAAACAGGTCGAAGTGCCAAACATAATTTCAGTTAATTTGTACAAAGCCAGTGAGAAGTCTAACTCTTGCTGTCCCTCCAGCCATGTCCTGGCACATCTGGGGAGGGTACAATAAGGGCTGCTGGAAGGTGTATTTATGAGTGCCAGGGTTTATTGCTGTGCCTTATTCCATCTGGTTTGCTGGCATAGTGGAGGCCCACAGCCCATGATGGCCTGCAGAAGGCTATGTGTGGCACAAATTGTAGGTGAGCTAACTGGTGCAGGGAGGGACTTGGTCGCAGGCTTTCACAAGTGCATCCACTTTGCTCAGGAGCAATTTGCTCAGGGGCACTCTCTGTGCACTGCAACTGCACAGGCTGGCTTTGAAATTCCATAGAGAGACTATGGTATTTTCTTCTTTCTTTGGGCTTCCTTTCGTGGGAGCATTAGAAAGGGTCTGGGGAAAGATTTCCTTTTCCTCAGCTTTCTTGGCCCCTCCTGCAATCAGAGGTGTTTGGAACCTGTTTTCTATCTCCTGAGCGCCATCCCCCAGAATGTTTGCTCCCACACATGCTTTTATTCTCCCAGCTCTCTACCTCTACCCTTCTAGGAGTAATAGTGACTGGCACAGCAGCCAACCTGGGTTTTTTCATAGCTCTTGGCTGCTGAGTTACATACTCAGACTGGCCCAACTGCACTTGCTCACCAAAGGTCTGCTCCCTCCTCACTAAATGCAGTCATTTCCATGAAACTTCTAGAGGGAAAATAGGTTTTTTCATGGTGTTACTTGCAGTCTCTCCACCAAAGCCGTAACATATGAACTTAGTATCAGCTCTTCCACCACCACTGAAGAAAGTTGTACTGACCTGGTTAACCTGTGTCAGAGGCTCTGTCCCTTACTCCCACAACAAACTCTTTTGGACTACAGGAGAAAATGGATAAAAGCAAAGCAGAAAGAAGGAAAACATGTGCTGTAGTCTTTAGTTTTCATGATCTCTCTCTTCCTCCCTTGCAAAATAAATGCAAATCTTCACTCTCTGCCCTGGACGTTCTGCATGAAACAGGGTATGAGTTTACATTTACTGCATGTGAATCTACATTTTGAAGTGAATTCACAAACTAGTGCAGTTACAGTACCAAAACCAACCACATTAAGTAAACTTCTGTCCCAACAGTGTGAATACCAGTGTCGGAATCGTAATTGTGGTTGTATTTTCAGTTGCCAAAACCCAGCAGATTGAGAGTTTTATAGATCCTGAAATTGTCATGCATGTACCAAACCAATGGCAGGTCTTCAGTGATTTTCTATCGCACATAGCTTGTTCACAGGATAGCATGTTTAACTGGAATTTGTCTAGTAGCTGCTTAAGGGATGTAAAAAAATGACTGAAGAGCACAATGGCAGCTGATCAAAAAAGTGACAGCTGATAACATCATTCTCCACTTTATTATAAATATATAAACCCGTATGGGCTCACTGGGATTAATATCTTAAAACCCATACACTGTTTTTTCAAAGATAGTACAGATGGAGTCTGTTCTATTTGTCTGTGCTCTATTTATCTGTCAATGGCTATATTCTAGAAGGTCACATTTCCTTTCATTTTTTTCTCTAGATTTTCAGATTCTAATTAATGAAAAATTGGTAAGAATTTTGTTACACCTTTTTTTTTTGTTAGCTGTCTCTTCCAACCTCAGAATTGCATACCACCAAGACAGCCCAGTTGCCATTCTAAATGCACTGTAAAGTACTGAAAGATGTTGCTACGTCAGTTCTAAATTAATTTGGTTTTGTCTGAAAGTCCATCATTTTCCTCTTTCATATCTAAATCACTTCTACTTCAGATGTCTCTTTTTTCGTGTTTGGTGTAGTGACAAGAAATAAAAATGGCACTTTCAAAAAAAAAAAAGGAACTGACTGATTTCTAAAATAGAATCATATATTTATACTTTTCCCTCACATGATTTATATTGCCTGTTTTTCTCATCCCTTTTGGGCACAGCTTGCCAGGTTTAGATTTAGAGCAGCTTCTAATTTTTGGCCACTAACCTCTTTCAACTAAACAGCACTTTACCTCTCATTTCATGCTTTCTCTACTTCCTTAACAGTCATTTGTGAATATAAAAAATCAAGATATTAAAGAGGCACATCTTTCCTCCAGGCAAAAAAGAGGCTGGTTTTCCTTTTGGTTCATATTCCCTGCTAAGTGTTTTGAACATCCACATGATTGATTTTACAGGTTTTCCTAGAAGTAACAAAGAGCAACTTGTACTTCATTGGGGTGATCATTCCTTTTACAGGACATTGAAAAACACAACTTTAATTTCCATTATAAATGCATCTACTACATGCAGATACATGTAGTACCATATAGGTACAATATGCATCCAATACATATTGATACCCTTACATGGTAATGTTTTAAGGCTTTAAACCTAGGCTTCTCTGGAGTCAAAGTCCAAGTCCTCAGGTATTTCACTGACTAGCTGTGGCATTTTGTTATCACACAGCTGATCTACTTTTTTTCAAAATGTATAAAGCAGCACCTCAGTCCCAGAATGTGTCATCTTTGTTGCCTGAGGAAAATTGGTGCCTCTCCGGAGCCTCCCCTGAGAAGATTGACAGAAGTACATTTGTGAGGTCTTTAGCAATATGGTTTAATTACCTCTCACCTTTATTTTCTGTTTTTTATTTTCTTTATTTTCAACCTACTTGTCATGATATGATCTTTATTTTTCTCCTCCAAGGAGTTCCTTGTTTGTTTTCACAGTTTGACCACCTATTTTCCACATCTGCCCTTAGCAGTCAGAATTTGAACGCTTTATTGGCTCCACAGTCTGCCCAAAGTACCTTTGTGATTTAACCATGAGAAAGTTTTTGTTTTGTTTGCTTATTTTTGTTTTATGTGCCCAAATACATTTGCGGGCCAATTAGTGGCTAAACATTTGTGTTGATAACTCTGCTTCACTCTCCCATCTTCTCTGATTGTTTTTCATCTTTCCCATTCTTTGTGGCTTTCTTTCTGATGTTTGCAGCTTATTTGTAGACTGGAATTCCTGGTTCACACCCAAAAATAAAAATATTGACCTATTTTTGCCTGCCCCAATACTCTCTTTCTTCTCTCATGGATCTCTCCCCTCCTGTTTTCTGAAGATACCCGACATCTACCTATACTGTAGAGTTCAAACACTTCCACACCTGCTGTCTTACATAGTCAAGTTTCACATCCACAGATAAAAATCTTTAAAGGCAGATTAACACCTAATAACAAACTCTGAGGAATGGACCAAGTCCCAGACCTTTGATGTCTTCCCCCTCCATAGTAATGAAATCTTTAAAATGATGCTAACCTTACAAATCACATTTGGAGTTACAAACAAGACAAAGATAACTTTGTGCACAGCTTGATCGAATGGATTTCTGAATAAACAATAAAGTTATGGGATATATTACACAAAGATCAAAATCACTGAAGTTTTCTCGTTTATCTTCAAAACCCAGAAGCAAATACTAAGCTCATCCAGGATTCATTCAAGGTGAAGTAAAAATTTCTCTGCTTCTGAAAATAAAGAGCTAATCAAGACTGATATGAATCTATATGATTTCCAAAGAATTAGGGAGTTCTCAAAGTATATTACAGACATAATGGATATCCAATTCTATTCAATGTACATCATGAACAAAATAAATTAATGTCTCTAGTTACATATAGACAGAAGTGCTGTTGATGTCCTAGATGTTTTTACCACATAAGATTTATAGGACGTGTTCCTATTAGACTGGGTTAGAGAGGCCCTGGTATTTAAGATATACTTCTAGATTGGAAGACAGTACAGAATCTGAAAATTTTATTTGTCTTCAGGCCAACCAGAAACCAATGGAATTGTTTTAATGCTTTAGTAATTTCTCCTGACAGAATTTGATCCATAGGAAGTTTTGCAGAGTAAATTGCATGGGAAGAAGAGTAAATGATAGTGTTAATTAAGAGGGATGGGGACATGGATTATGTTGACTGTTGTGTATATATCACTGTGCCATGTGCATTAGCTCAAGCATCTACAGTTACCAATAGGTGGCAGAATATTAAAAAATAAAAAAAATTGAACTCACCTTTAAGCAGAGATTCAAATGTAAGCACATTTTCTACATCTATCCCACATCTGCATGGAATTAGATGCAAAGAGAAAAATATTTGTGAAGGTGACACATGACTTGCTCGGATTTTCCATATTTTTAAATAATCTCAGCAATTTCCCTAGAGTGTGTGAAAGCCCACAGTGCAAATTATTTGATCCTTGTCACTGTTTATCTAATAAGACATAAATTCCTCTGAACTTTTGGAGGGTTTAGCTCACTCTGGATTCTGAGAACACTATTCTTCTGCCATGTGATCCCAAACAGCACCCTTTCATACTTCCAGAGGTGAACAAATCTTGTAAACTGTGAGATGTTAACTGAAAAGAATTACTCCAATAGAGGATACTCAGAAGACCAGCTGAATTCTCAAAGAAATAGATTACTAATGTTTCTGAAGAAGGAAAACATATAGAATTTTAAAATTTCATGTGTAAAATAATTCATGGAAGTAAAATAAAGTCATGGTAGCCTGTTATGAAGTTTGAAATACTAATCATATCAGCAGTTGGTATATCTTACCAGGGGATATCTGTTTTAGGTAACATAGTACAGTGGCTCTACAGTTTTCTACCTTGTTACATCAACCAAGAGATCAAGAAAATTTTTTAAAAAGGAGGAATATGTAGTTAATCAAACTTAAGTCCATCAGTATTTCTGATTTATTTGTTTCCAAAAATGTAATTACAATCACCATGTTCTTCATTTCATTAGTGGTAGCTATTAGATTTGGATAAAAGAAACAGAGCCAGATGTACTGATGAGAGAGGTCTAGGATATCTGGTTGCAGGTAAAATTGCTAATGCAACATTTTTAGCACTAAAATGCATTTATTAAAGTTCTTTTCACATCTCCTATCTGTTCCCATCACAGTCAAATGGACAAAAAAAAGAGATTGGGCTAATAGGATTTAACATTCAAATCATCAAGAACATTACCATCAACTATAAAAGTAAATGAAAATATTTATACCCACAAATGTAGGCTAAATTTTCTTTTTTTCCTGAAGAAAACAAGACTGTTCTGAAATTTCCAGTACTTTATATTTCTGAGCAGAAATTGACTATGTGTCTGCGTCAGCTGTTGGAAATCAAAATACAGATCCATAAACTATGACTGGAATGAGAACTGCTCTGAACATAATATTTAGTACCCTGTGCACTTTGTGTCCAGGATATGAATGAGACTTTATATGCACTTAGAGCTAATTTGAAGAACTTCTACTTTAAGGCACGTTGGGCCAAATAGATGTTTCCCAGGAGAGCTCAGACTCAAGTATTTCAAATATTTGTAATGTGCACATCCAGTTGCGTCCGCAGAAACTTGCCACTGACACAGCTCAAACCCCGCTGTCTTCACTACAGGCATCCTCTAACACAGCAGGTCAAGGAACGGCTTTATTGCATCAATGCAGTGAATTCTTATAAATCTTATGGATGAGCTGCAAATGGAAAAATATGATGCACCCAGCCATCTGAGAGGAAGTAAAAGAAAAAAAATATAATGTTACAGAGTTTAAAATATTTTTTTAAATTCTCAAAACAGTTGGAGAACCCCATGGTTTTTCTATCTGCTTCCATTTCTAATGGGGGATTATTTCTATTTCCTACCTAATTGTTTAACAGCTAACCTAAGAAACATGAAAAATGGTAAAGGAAAAACATATTTAACTCTGCTTCAAAAGTTGGGGTTCTCTGATGGTGTTTTTTGTGTTTTGGGGTTTTTTTTTTGGTTTTTTGGGGGTTTTTTTGGGTTTTTTTTGTTTTTTTTTTGTTTTTGTTTTTGTTTTTTACTTGGTTTCTGTTTTGTTCTGTTTTAATTTTAGAAAAATTAATATAAAGAGAATTTTCTCACCAGGACTGTTTTTCTAAACTCTTGCTGCTTTGTTACTCACAAAAAAGAAAATAAATAGGGTAATTCATAACGTTATCATGTCTAGAATAAAATAAGGCCAGAAGATTTTTCCCTGCATGGGCTTCATGCTCATTCAAAGATCTAAAGCCGAATAAATGTCATGCAGTTAGGACTAAATAACCCCTTAGGAGATGAGGGGATGATAGATATGCATGTGCCATCCAAAAGCCTCCAGTAAGCATGGAAAGAAGGAAGATAAGAAGAGCACTTTTCAGCTCCAAAAATCTTCTAGGCCCAGGCACAGAGATGTTTAATGATCTTAAAATAGAGCATAGTCACCCTCCACCTAACACTCACGCATGAACACTCAGCCAGAGGCCACCCCTTCTCTTTTCCACCAAAGCCATAGGATCCCAAGGGGTGACCTGAGCCCTGAGCAGTGTTTTGGGATTCATACTTGATTTATGAAGCTTGAGTACAAAGCTGAGCCAAAAATTGGTGGTACTGTTGGTGTCCTTTACCCAGGTTTCCTTTTTTTCTTCTGAGTTGTTTTGAGTAACAGTATGGAGTTGGGATGAACAGTTGTAAGTGACAATGCCAACGCAGAAACACGCTAAAACAGAGGGGTAGGTGATACTCTGTTAGCCTGATTCTGACATTCTTATTTCTCAAATTTTTCCCTTAAGGTCAGTAGGTTAATGTAGTACTCCTTTCTGAATGAGTATGTCAATAGTTTACTCTAGGATCCAAAGTTTTCCCCCGTCTACAATTTTCCAAGCCTTTAAGAATTATTGGGCTACATTTAATTTCTTTGGATATGCTCAATTGTTTAATCTGATTTACCAGACTGGGGCATTAGACATTTATTCTTCATTATTGTCTGGTTAGAGCAGTCTGGAAGTTGCTCTCGACTGGGGGGAAACAGCAACTGCAATCTGCTGCTCTAGTAATAGTAACATTCCCAGGCAGACACTGAGAGAAAGAGGGGAATAAGAGATGAAGGGTGCCACAAGTCAGACAATAATGTCTCTCCACATGCTTACAATATTAAATTTCAGGAACAAAATGCTATCATTTTGAGATGTTGTTTTAAGAGACAAATATTTAAATAGAAGAAAATGGGCTAGAAACCATGCAGTGTAGGCTTTTAGCCACATTAGCAGGCAGTTTGATTTTAGCACAGTATCATTTTATAGAATAAGGTTAAAGCTGCTGCAGGTGACAACAAGAGGCTGTAAGTAGCTAATAGGTGTGCTTGATAAAACAATAGCATACCTGGAGGAAGGACATTAATATACTGCTAGCAGCTTTTTTTTTTCAAGTGTCTACAGTTCTCCCCCCAGCTCCTGATGTTCTCATCTAATTTCCAAGTCATGCTTCTGAGGCCTTAGCATCCTCTTGCAAATGTCAGTGTTAGATTTTCCTCCTTGCAGAGGAGAAAGGCACTAAATTTGAGGGCAATGCAATGTGTTTGGATAACACCTGTCATAGAAAATAAAATAATAATGCTAAATTATAAAATCAGTAATGCCAATCTATGTTACCTGTAGCACCAAATATCCAAGTATACGTGTAGCTTATAATGCCTAGGGTAGGTTTTACATCTTTTCAAATTGTACAAATCCCAAGGCAAAAGAAAGTATGAAGGCAAGAGGTCTCAAATCAGGATTTTTTTATAGGGTTCATCAGAATCAGCATTATTATGTGGGTTTGGCATATGCAGCCTCTTGTGTCTAAAAAAAATTCCAAGATTCTTATCACCAACTGAAATATTGTGCCAAGAGACGTTTCTATCTTATGTGTAGCTGTGACGGAGACACTCATGGCACGTAGCTAGTTACAGCAGTAAGGCAATAACAGAGTGTATCTTCACCTCTATTTAATCACAACATTAAGAAGCCAAGTCTGCTCAGAGGATAATTTTCCCTATATTAGTCAAAAGCAATAAACAGTAACAAGCATTTAATTTCTTTACAAGGCATAGACAATCTTTGAGCCAGCCTCTGTCTCTGTTTCTGCAAGCTTACACAACATTGTCCCAGCTAGATAATAAAACTAAACATTTTAGGGATAAATTCCTGCAGGTAAATTAATTTCCCAATAAATCAAAGAAGGTATACCCAAATGTTATCTCACTTTATCAGTGATTAACACAAAGACATTTCCTGCAATGCCTCCTTCCATTTTGCCTGCTCGAATTCCAAATGATGATTGTACCTACATTGCAATGTGGGGCTCTTTTCTTGTCATCCTCCATCTCCATTTGATTTACCACTAAGTATCTAAATTTAAGGGAAAAAAAGTAAAATTATCTAGAATTGAGTTGGACTTTCCCCCTTGAATATAGTCTCATTGGGTTGGACAAAGCAATAGCCATAGGCTTTTTGGTGTGGTTTGGTTTGGTTTTGGGTTTTATACTAAACACATTTTTTTTCTGATTTCTACAGTTTGCTGTGGAGTTTGGCAGTTTGATTCAAAGGGCAAAGCTGAGGAGAGGGCTGCTTTCTTGCTGTTCTGGTGCAATAGAAAGAAAAATGTTTCCTTTAGTGTTCACCACCATGTTGGGGGTTTTCTTCCATTGGTGGATGAGAAGGTTGAGAGATAAGACTGAGACATTTCAGCCCCTCCTTTTGCCAGGTCATTATGTTTTCTAAAGGCAGTTTATTTCACCTGCCACTTCTAGGAAAGGTGAATAGTGACAGGAGCAAGAAGCAAACCCAATGAAAAGCCATAGCCTAATTTTCAGGATAAAAAATAATAGGATAAAAAATTTTTCAGGATAAAAAAAAAATTTGAATATTTAAGTCAATTTTTTTTGTCAGTTAAATTAATAACATCCAAACCAAAATAATTTATGCCTGGCTCTTGTAAGGTCCTTGAGAAATCAAGAAAATTAGTTATGTTGTATGTTGAACTGTCAATTTAGTCTTCAAGTAGGCTAAAGAAAAACTAAAAGGGAAGTAATGAAATACTATTTTTCCATGCTGTATAAATCTCCTTTCCACAAAATCACAGCCCTCTATACAAAGTTGTTTAGCAGGTATAATTTATTATTTATATTATGTTACCAGCTCATTAGCTTGCTTCAACCAAATCCAACTTTTACTGAGCAGAGCACTGCACAAATATATATAAATGACATTTCCTGGAGCTATGTGTAACAGAGACCATCAGTCACACTGTACATATTGAAGTGGAATTACATCCAACTGAAGGCATAGGGGCTGTGTCACTGATTTCAGTAGAGGTGGAATTTCACTCACATACATTAAGCCACAAAAATTAGTTGACTTATTACCTTGAGGCAAGATAGAAAGAATCTCAAAGTGCAGTGTGGAGAATTTTGTTTTCATTGTTTACGTGGAATTCAATGAACCATGGATCAGATCAAACATTTAGTTTTATATATTCCCATTTATTGATCAAAGCCTGAGATTATCCATGTAGTATAATTTTCCAAGCAGAAACACAGGACTGTATGTAGTGGTTTGGTCCAAGATACTCATTACTGTTTATCTTCTGTGAGATAAGAATTAGGAGAAACGCAAAGCAGGCCCCAAACTTGAAAGAATATAAAGAAGTTTATTAACAGACCTAAAAGAAGGAAAAAGAAAAAAAAAATTATACCACACCTTCAGAACTCTCCTCCTCCCCCCCACCTTCCTCCCTTCTCCCACTGACAATGTAAAAAGACAACCCTTAAGATGTTCAGTCTGTTTACCACTTCCATAATACCTTTGTTCAGTCCATTTAGAAAGAGAAGTCTCTTATTGCTCGTGCTATGAAAACATTATCACACTGAGACAGCCGCCCACTTCCAAATATTGTTCAGTCCATTTAGGAAGAGGAGGAGTCTCTCTGCTCGCATGTGAGTCTCTTCCCCCGACTTGCAGCTTTTCCCACAACTGCTTTCGAGGGTCCACTCTTGAAGTTTTTTGGGGTACAATTTTAAGGTTGAGCCGTTCAGAAACAAAA
>NW_008236509.1:4814378-4827786 GCF_000691975.1 Corvus brachyrhynchos | reverse complement strand
GCCGCGGCCTGGCCCAAGCAGGGCCTGGACCGGGCCCGCTGGCTCCCTCACAGGGCCCGCAGCCACCTGTCCCACTGGAAATGAGAGAGAGCTTGGGGGGGGAGTTTGTCTATTCTTAAATGTGTATCACAGAGGTGGTCACAACTTCAAGTGGCTTAAAGCATTGTCCATATTCAAACTGGCCAGTTGATAGGTTCTGTTAGGTCACAGAGGAAGCTGTAAGCACCCCTTTGCAAGAACATCACTTTCGAGACTATGCCTGCTAACCCATGACATTGTATTACACAATATAGCAATTGAAAACATTTTGTGTGTTCACCTACATTCCACACATATAAACAAAATATACAAAATGTAGTTAGTAAATTGAAAAAATTATTTTTGATGATGAATAGATTTATTTGGTATTTGATGCTTGCTAATTAATATATTCATGTTTCCCTTTTGGGATAGCTTAGAAATTCTGACCATTTGTTGCTTGCATATATGTGTGTCACACATTGTATACTGTGTAACAATCCAGTAAACCACTTAGTCTAATATTACACAAGACTAATAAATAATTTTCTATGTTTACACTTAGAATAGAATAAAATATATTATTATATAACAATGAATATTTTTATGTGTTCTTTTATTTTTTAAACATTGAGAATATAATTTGTATCTTTTTGCAAATAAGCCTGCGTTCCAACCCTGTACCTTTGTTTCAGTATCTCGCATTTGAAGAAAACAAGATTAAGGTAGGAATTCTAGTGTTGTAGGCTTACTTGCTGTTTTGCTAGGCTGAAGCACCTAGAAGAAGTGCTGTGTAGGACATCCATAAACTCTACATAATAATTATATGAAGTTAATAAAATGATTAATGCACATGACAAAAAAATTCAGGCTTTACAAAAAAAATCCCAAATCCACAACTTCAAATGCTTTTTAATCTTTTTTGTTGTGGTGTAATGGTATGAAAAGTTGAGATTTTTTTTTGACTAGTTTGTTTTGTGCTGGTATTGGCTCAAAAGAAACTTGTTTTTCTCTTCCAGTTGCTTTTGCAAAGCAACACTAAACCAATGGACAAATGAAAATTAAATAGAAGTCAGCTGGACCCAGTCTTCTAACTTTGCAGGGGGGTTGTCTTTTAAATCAGGCCTCGCTGGGTCGCTACAAAAATACAGCAAGAGCAGCAGGCACTATTAGCTCTCCACACCACTCAGTGGCGCTTGGAAAAGCCCAGCCTGTGTTCTTAATGGATGAAGGCACACGTGGGCTAAAGAGCTGAGGCTGGGATCTCTTCCAGGGCATGTTCCTAGAAAATTAGGCCTGTGGCAGAAAGATGTTTGTGTGTCACTCCGAGTCACAAAATCCAAAAAGGGCACATGTAGGAGTTTGTAAGCATGTGGATGGTTGACCACTTTTTACATCGAGGGCTGAGATGAATAATCCTGACAGGAGGAATATGGCCAGGGTCCCCTTTCAAGAGATCACAAAAGTTCCATCTGAAATTCACATGCGATTGTCATAGTGGGGGAAAGTCTTATGCTATGAATATTTCATTATCAAAGTGAGAAAGCATTTTCCCCTCAAGCAGATTTTGTTAGTTAGCACTTTTCATCTCTAGCCTTTGCAGCAAAATCCCAGGTTGAATTACATGCTCCCTGAAATATGTTGAAGGAATTCCCCTCTGCTCGCCACAAAGTCATTTTCTGTGGTAGAGCATGGAAAGAAGGATAGAGAAAGAAAAATCAAAGATAATTAGAAGGGGAAAAATGAATAAAATATCACTAAGAAAATTCTTGCCATGGTGCATCAGGGAAATCAAAGAGAAAATCAGTATCTCAAAGACCTCTTTTTCAGTGTATATTCTTCCTTATGAAGAAAATATATAGACAGTAACCCATGGATTAGAAGTTAATGATTTTGAATATAACATGTAAATATAAAAATATTAATTATTTCACCATTCATACCTGAAGAATTCAAAACACTTTCTAACATTTTTTCTCTCTCTTCTGCTTTCACAAATGCAGTATGTAATATTAAAAATGTCTATGGACCGTTGTCAGAAGATGGACTGCAAACAATATTTGGCCAGTTGTACACTCATCTACCTATTTTACACACAATTGTATGAGCACTGTCACTGCACATATGTCCCAAAACATTTTATAGACTGCAGTGTGCAGAATTTTAAAGGGAATTTTTAAATGGATCAAGCTTAAATTTTCCATATAGTTGCTCTTTGAGGCAGTCTTGAATACAGGAGATTTGCTCTAACCACTAAAGGGCAGAGCAATTTTTTCATTTAGACATCTAAACTAATAACTCATATCAACCTTTTTTTTCCTCTAGACAGAGGCTTTTTCAATAATCATAAGCCAATACTTTTTTTAAAGTTTCATTTGGCTTCTTATATGTAGACTTAAGAAAATGTTTATATAAGTTTGAAATGTAAAGTTACTCTATGAGATGTGGAGGGAACAATCCTAATTAGACGATTTTTTATCTACAAGGTATGTGCTCTGAGATAAAACTTAAAGTGCATAAGTAATGTCATCATCTATTGTTTTGTAGTTGTCTATTTTGTAATCTACAGTTCAGTGCTCATCATTTATAGGTTTTTTTTCCTTTAAAAACCCTTTTAAGTCTTAATTTTAAACATTAACAATAGGGTCAAGCTGAGCACAGAAGGTGCACTTGAAAAAAAAAAAAAATTAGGGTGGCTGTTACCATGAAAGAAATTTTGAGGAAAAAAAACATTCAGGAAGTGTAGCCTCCTCTGGAAATGTCCCCCATAGATTTCTGTATGCAACACACATGGGAGAAACAGGAACTCACAGTGCTTCCTTCTCTAATTTGCAGGTCTTCATAAGGCTATGCAGAGCTGCCAGTTTTTGGAACATCCCTGGTATAATTACATTAACCTCATCTGGTGAAATCTGAATGTAAATTACATCTTCACTTAATAAGAGGATGTAATTGAAGTGTTCTCAGTCATTGTGTCAGATTTCTTAGGGAAGATTTGATATTATATACATTTTAAATGGTTCTTGGGTTTTAGAAAAAGTCTGTTGAAAAGGAATTTTACATCTCAGTGATTTTTAAGAATGAACTTCAAAAAAGGCAGGAAATATAAGTATTCTTGTCCTCACTGCAGCTATAAATGGTTTGGATCTTTAGTCATGGTAAATGAGAACAGGCATGGGGATTTCTGAATTAAAGTATCAGCCAGCCAATTAGCTGTAGAAATAGCATCCTTCCCCTCAGGATGGAGTCATCTCTTCCCAGTAATAGCAGCCCAAATGTCAAATGTGTAGTAAATGTTGTGAATGAGAAAATCTCAACACCTTTTTGCCTTATTTTAAACAAAAGCAGTTAGGTGTTGCTTTTTTTTTTTTTTTTTTTTTTTTTTTAGTAATTATGTTATTTGATCACCCAGCACAATTTTCTTTCTCCTCTGACATTGTCAGAGGTGGCAACAGGGGAGGGGACCAAAGCACTTTTCAAAGTGGTTAAAGAACACTATAATGATTGGCTACTAATTTTCTTCTCACATCATTGAATTTTTAGATGCCTTTGTACAATACTTTATTACTGAATACATTTAGTGGTATTTATTTCCCCTTAATAGGCCTCAAGGTGATGAAAGACAAGAGAAAGAACTATAACAGAATTTTCTCTAGCTCAACACTTTTAGCCTTACAGAAGGTTTTTTATTAATTTATTTTTATTTCTTTTAATTTTATTTATTTCTGAGCTGAAAAAACCTGTTAATAACTTCTTCCACATATTTTTTTTGTCAAAAGAACTTTCTTTTTGCTAGAAAATAGTTAAAGATTCTTTATATAGAATTTACCCCCCCTGTTTTGTGAAATATTGCAATGAAAGGAAGACATGTAAGAAGTAATTTCTTATTAAACTGACTACTTAATCGTTGGTCACAAAAACCTCTTGGCATCTCAGGGAAGTCTTATGTGTTCAATTTTTTATTCCATATCTCCCCCCCAACTTCCTCCTCAGTCTGTATCAGTTGGTCTAATAAAGCATATGACCATACTCTATGATCCTTATGTCTCTTATGCCTCTGGATTATCAAAGACAAATCATAACTACTCTTTTAAAAAAATACTATCATTTTAAAATGTTTTAATAATTCCAAAACACTTCTTTATTGTAAAAAGAAACATGCTGAATGGAAAAAAACAGTGCTCTGGTGAAAAGATTGGGGATGCTGTCACTAAAATCTTACTGAAGGAAAAAAAAGCATGTTTAATTACAAAACCTCCAAAGTAAAAACATCTTTCTGAAAACAACACAAAGATAATAAACTATAACTGGAATTTGACACTAGACAATTTTCATCTAGAAATAAGATGCAAATGTTTAACAGTAAGAGTAATTAACCATTGGAATAAGTGACATTAAAATGAAGACAGGATGTTTCCTAAGAGGTATCATTTACTTCAGCCGTATTTATGGAACTGGAAGCAAGAATTAATTCAGGGAAGTGCATCCATTAGATGTCATGGATGAGTCAGCAACATCTCAGAAACAGCAGCATCAATCTTCTCATGAAACTATCATGTAGCACTTTGTCTATTACAAGCAGATCATTGACCACAGGCATTAATATCTGCCTTGCTCTGTGTTGTAAAATGTCCTGAAACTAAGCTGCTAATAACCTAAGAAATTCAGATGGACTCTGAATCAGACCATCTTCACCATAATTTTTCCTAGCTAGGAGCACTCATGAAAAACAGGATCCTGTTGGGCTTGTTAGCATCAGGTGATGGCTGTTTAACAAATCTCTCTTATTTAAGGGTAGCTGGCTGCCCCAGAATGAGGCATGAGTAATGCCATAGCAAAAAACCCCCAAACGAAACAAACAAGGAAAGCAAATTTAAAAAGGAGAAATGGAGAAAAAGGAATCCACCTCACACCCTGTTATACTGTCACAAGCATAGACCAAAAGTTTGTGCAAGTACTATTTAATATAATATTTTTGGGAACCATTAATGTTGGTTTTATTTTCCCTTTGTGTACCAGATATGCTGCAGGTCTTAAGTGCAGCAACAAGGAGTTTTCTAGGTGGTCAGCTGTGGGATATGCCATTATTTCCCTTCTGAGCTCTCCCTGTAAATTCAGCCTGTCAGATGTTTGAGACCTACCCAGATACTGTGACTCTTTATTGCTGCACAGTGACAGCTAACAGGTTTTTAAAAACAAAAGAAACAGTATTGCAGATGCAGCTGGTGAGAGTTGAAGCCAGTGAGACACAATGTTTGCAAATAGACACACCTCTGTTTTTCATCCTCCCTGTCAGTCCTGGAGGTTTCCTGTGACATATTGCATTGTCTCGTTTACTGCAAAGAAATCACAAGCATCTTCAAAATACAGTCATATGGAAAATGATATAATAAACTAGTATGCTAATCTCAGTCTAACCAGATTCCTTTAAAATAATACTTCTGTTCAGAGTGAGACCTTCCAATCTCAGTCACAGAACCCTGGTTCCATGGATGAGCTTAAATAAGTTATTTTTTTGTAAATCAGGATGAAGAAGTTTCGTTAAAATGGAATTTGTTTAAACTACTAGTCAACAAAATCCTGCAAAGCATATGAGTAATGGCTTTATTTTTTTTTCCCCAACATAAACTTCTACATATATGTGCAGAAACACATGACCAAATGCCAGTCAAAACAAATAATACAAAAGCAGACTGTACCACTTTTCCAGACACCTTTGTCCAAGACCAGTGGCTCCCCTGTAAAATGAGAATTTAATGTACTGACAAAAGCATGATGCAAGCTGGTATTTTCTACCCTGAAACCAGGAGGTCAGCTGAGTCAGGAACTGCCCTTTCATTTACCGTCAGTGGAAATCATCCTGCACAACATGCCACTGCTTTTACTGGCCACTGTCATGGGAATCCGTAAAGCAAGGCTCCATTTTCTTTAAATGAGAAACTGTGAAACCATCTGTCTAATAAGAGCATTTTACTTACTATTATTTTTATTTTTGGACAATATAAAAGCCATTTAGATACAAAAGGTCCGAAGCAGCACCTTCAAATTCCTTCTGTTCACTGCAGAGGGATTATTTTATATTCAGATACATCATCAATGTTGTTAATTTGGGAATAAAATGACTTAAAGTCTTGAGTAGCAATATTGATGCTTCCTTTTATTCTTTTTGTAATCAGACAACTGAATTCCAGCTACAGCAATGTGTGCAACTAAACAAGATTATGTTTGTAATTTCTGAAATTATTGATAAGTCTGAGCTCCCTTTAGTATGATACTTACAACTTTTATTCACATTATTTCATTAGCTGTAATGGAGGATAACCAGAAACAAGAAAAAATAGTAGATTTTTATTCTCATTTTTTTAAACAACGAGACTTTATCATGATAGTCACTATATTTTAACATCATCTTCTGACATAGGTCATTGTGCTGAACATTACAGAGAAGTGCCTGGTGAAGGAGTGATTACCCTGACTAAATGGATTTCTAAGCAGGTTCAAAGAGAAAGATATCAACACGCAACAAAATGTACGTTAGTGAAATAAAGCTAAATCAAATGAGGTTTTGAAGACACTAAATGATCCTCAAATAATGCAGTATTCTAACTGCTTAATTAAAAAATGGTTTTCATGTTCAAGAGACTGTGTTACATTGTAGTTCAGCCATAGGATGTGTGAAATTGGCTGATGGGCTTCCTCTATGCCCAGCTTCTCCAGTTGTAACAATCAAAGGAGAGGCCACTGTAACAGAAAAAGAACTTGAGTTATGGCCCATGTGCTATCACCCTGAGGAAAATCTAGAGAGAAGTGGGGACCCTTGTCTCACAGCATCCCTTGGAGGGATATGGCTGTCCATGGATGTGGCTTCATGCTGACTCAATGGCAGCAAGGGTGGTCAATTGTGATGCTGTGTGGAGCAGCATGGACCAAATTTCAATGCACTTCAGCAAGCAAGGTCTGTGATGGGATATAAAACCTACTGAGTTTCCTAATATCATATAGTGATTTGGGTTGGAAGGGACCCTAAAGACAATCTTGTTCCAACACCCCTGACATGGGCAAGGACACCCACTAGATCAGGTTGCTCAGGGTCCCATCCAACCTGGGCTTGAACACTTCAGGGATGGGGCATCCACAGCTACTCTGGGCAGCCTGTGCCAGTGTCTCACCACCCTCACAGTAAAGAATTTCTTCCTAATATCTATTCTAAAGCTACCCTCTGTAATTTCAAAAACATTCCCTGTTGTCCTATCATTACTTGCCCTTGTAAACGGTTCTCCAGGTTTTTTGTAGGCCCCCTTTGGGTACTGAAAGACCACAATAAGGTCACCCTGGAGTCCCCTCTTCTCCAGCTGATGCTTAGTTCTTTCTCCTGATGAAATGAAATGCTCAACATTATCAACTTTAATGTAATGCTCAAGTTTCAAAAATTTGAAACTTGATTGCATGTATTGTAATATTTAGCAAGTATTCATAAAAGTGTCATACTGCTGAAGAAAGGCCTGCGAAGTTTCTTTCAGGTGTTCTAGGACCAGTGTTTTCACTGCACAAGCCATTTCACTTGTTTCACTAGAAATCTGTCTTTTTACTGATGGAGAAAACTTTACATTTGACATTATCACATTTTTCGGTATATACATTTACATAATATTTATTTCTTTAAAGAGGTAAAAGAAAAGAATTGCTTGGTAGGAGCTTCTATATCCATTTTATAGATTTTCATCAGACTAGCCCAAGGTGCACTTGTATTGATCATAGACTCAACACCAAATCCTGCTTCCCTGTATCATTTGGGAAGCCCCACTGTCCAATATGAGACAAACTTGGGCTCTACACATACCAGCTTAGGCTGATGAGGGAATTATGCTTTTGCAGGTTAGGGGCTGAAATGTTGAGAGGATAAAAGACTGATATTAAAGCTCATTTAAGGAGTGTTGTACCGCCCTGCTTCCCTCAGGCCTGCCATTCCCCAAAACAGAAAGGGAGAGATGTAACCTCCATTTTAGCGAAAAGGAGGGCTAGGTGGCCAGCCTGAGAAAGACTTGCATAGAAATTGGGTCTAATAGCATATAGCATAGTAACATTTTAGGCAGAAGAGGAAGTAGAGTATGGGACAACATGCTGCTCAGTTTTATAATTTCTTTTGTTCTGAGACTTTGGGCCATCTAGCACATAGTCCAGACTATAAACATAAGTATAGTCACATCAGGCTTGTGCCTAGAGCTGCTAAGCCTCCTGAAACAAAATGTCCAGGTGACAAATAAGGAATTGGGAATTTAAGCTCCAAGACCAAGTAATGAATAACGTTCTGATTTATCTAATCTTATTTTGACTCACCAGCTACTGTAAGAGAGGAAGGCTACTGACTCCACAGCCAACTCTGTAATGAGATTATTTGTTGGAGATTTTCTTGAAAGACTGCTGGATTTCACTGAGGCTGCAAGAAGTTGGTAGACCATGTAACATCTGTGTGACCTTGGTCCAGATTTAGCAGAGAAGAAAATGTCAAGAGACCCTCCATAGCCACCAACCTCACTGCAAGTTTAAAACCCAATTTGTTATTAGAATTGATAGAAAGGAAAGTCATGCTGTACCCTGAAGGAGACGTAAGATATTCTCAAACTGAGGTAACACAAGAGATTTATGCAGCTGACTTAAAGCAGGGCTGAGCTTTTACACATGCTGCTAATTTACACAAAACAGCTGTTCTATAGTCATGATCAGGAAGTGTTAGGATGCATTTATAAAATTAGACTTTGGAACACATTGCAAAACCTCAGAAGCAAACAACAATTATTCAATCACTATGAAACTGTGTTCATTTCAAGAGAGAACATTTTGTTTGACATGCCAGCTCAAGGCTTCTGCATACTTGACTATGTTGATCCTTGAGAAATTACATGCATTGGAGGTTTGAATAACATACAGCAGATTAGCTAGAAATTGGAAAGCATTGTTTGAAAATGAATTTCAGACTACAAAAGGCTGAGCTGTGTTGGCAGGCATCCTTGAATTTGACAACTGATGCACAAAGGACAGGAACAAAACACTTTTTTTTCTGGGGGAAATTCTCTAAGGGAGTTGTCTAAGAAAGTGTTACAGAAAGTACAATAATGAAAAAGGAGTAACTACATCTTGTTATCAGTGTGAAAGCAAGAAGAGAATTAATTAGAGTCTGTTCTCGTTGTTTATGTCACAGTGGCCTATAGACTCTCATATCAGTTCACATCCACAGTATATATGGCACTGCACAGAAACAACACTGTGTGTGGCTGTGGGAAGGAAGGAGGGAGAGAGTTTGCTCACGACCTCCTCAGCAGCACTCAGCACCTTGAAAGATTTGACTCAAGATTTTTACCTGAAGTGCCATGCTTAAAACAGTGTGATGCTCTTTGAATATCTGAGCACTAATATCAAAATTTGACTATAAAATATTTTCATTTGTCCATTCAAAATTAATTTTGAATATTGAAACCACTTTTTTGCAGCTATCACGTGAGCTTAAAGGGGTTTGGTGAGAGAGAAGAAAGAAAAGATGATAGAGGAAAGGGATAGATTTTTGTTGACTACATCCCAAAATGATTACAAACTTTTTCCTCTGCAAACCTTATTCCTTCACTTAACCCTCCCCTATTAGCAACCAATCCCCTGAGATGGGATGACTTCTGTAACATATTTTAAAAGATATCTTTGAAATCTACAGAACCATTTTATGTTCCAAATTCCATGAAAGACCACTGATCTCCTGAAAGATATTTTCCTGCTTTATTGATCTTCCCAGGTTTTAGTGGAATCATAGAATGAATATGAGTTTAAACTCTGTTTTAAATTTAGCAAATTGTTGAGTCTAAAGAGATAGTGTTCTAAATTTTTAGCTACTTAAACTCTGTACTGTAAACTCCTTTCTTCCAGCTAGTTTCAGGGGACCTTCCCAAATAACACCTGCATTGCTTGACATCATTCCATTCAATGAAATGTTAACTCCTAATCAAATGGCACTCACATGGATGGGTAGTAAATCATCTTCCCACCTCATTCCGCTACAAAATATATTCAACCACTATATAAGAATTCTTAAACAGATTAATTGAATATACTGCTTCTTATTAGCCATATGAAAAGGTTTCAATAAATTCAAGGAGAAACCTTTGCTGAAGACCAGAGGATAAAAGAAATTAATATTTTAACATTAATAATAAGGCATTTCTAGATGTTTGCTATTTCGAAATATTTTGCATATGCATATACATTAGAAGAACTGGTAATCTATGCTTTCAATGAGTTTTGGTATCCAAGGAAAAATAGTTACCATGATAATTCATTGCCCTATGCTTAAGCCAACACAGAGTAAGTTCAGTAATAATGCCAAGGGGTGATAATTAAAATAAAAAGAAAAATTGTTGGCTTGGACATCTTAGTCCTACTTAAGTATTGTTGCTGAACCTAAGATGACAATTCTCAAAAGTTTCATTTTATCCTGTCAGTCCTTGCTCTGTTAAGCTTTTGTCCTTTCAACTCATTTGTGACCCACTTCTGCCTTTCACTAGACCTTTTCTCTGGAGATGAGCAGCACCAGATGAGGAGGACATGGGTGGAACATCCCAATTTCCAGAGCAATCATTGTATGGGGTGAGATGTGTGTAAGAGATTCAACTGATAAATTCCACTCTTTAGGCACCATGTATTCGCCTACGGTCTTCTGAAACAGATATCCACCCTCCAGTCCTTTTGCTGAAGCTTTCTCTTAAATGATGAAGAGCTGGGAAACAAAGTGTGCAGGAACAGGGTGGAGCAAAACCCCGTAACTCCAGCCCCAGGAGAGGGAGCAGGTTCTGGCTTTCTTTCCAAAACCCAAGTGTTGTCTATTATGAGGGACCCTCAAGTGAACCCCCACTGTGCCCAGGCACACAGCCACAGGGCTGAAGTCTGCATGTCCTTTTCTCAAAGCTCAGATTTTCAAGGACATCAAAATAGATCTGCTATTGGCATTTTTTATAATGCAAATCATCAGCAGTGGTATTTCTTTTTTAGTACCCAGTTGCTGTCATTCCTTTTGGAAGAGGTGACTAATAGACAATAGACATCAACGTGAATTAACTTGATATTAAAGCAGCTCTCAAGTGGGGCTCCAGAAGTGTTCGTTACAGATAAGCAGTACTAAGACATTAAGGCAAGTCATCCGTTGTTTTAAAGCAATGTGACGTCCCATTCACTCTGCGTATTACATCACCTCATGTTGTTTCAACATGGAACTTAACAGAACCTTGAAAAAAAAGAAAGAAAAGTTATTTTTAATACTAATTTCTCTGGTTGTCAGAATTTATCTTGGAGATATTTTTCACATAATGAGATATTCATTCACTGCATCAAGATCACTTATACAGTCAGACAGCAAACTGGGGACAGGATCCTTTTCTCTGAATAGACATCATTCCAGCAGCTTGGACTGTAGGAATTACATTTCCAAAGTTCTCTGTATGTTCTCACATTACACTCTGGTATGTTTTACAGTGACAGTAGGATGGATTTGATTACCTTTTTGGGTGAAGTATCACTTGCTTAAGTCTTTCTAGAATTTAAACAGAACTACCTGAGAGAAATTTACATTTACATGGTATATGGCAACTAAATAGTAAGATTTTATGATACTATAATATTTTATATCACATAACAAATAGCTATATTGTCAAAAGCACAGCATGTACAGTTGGGGTTAAATTCTCAAAAGAGCTCAATTGTCCCTTTGGGTACACAGATTACTCTTTCTTTTTTGCTCTCCCTCCTTTTTCAGACAGGTTTTAAAATCCTGGTCCTTGGTACTGTGTTTTTGGTATATATTTGGCATATTGAATACTTAAGAGCATAATACCCAGTAAAAAATACATTTGAACCTGACTGTTGTGAAAAAGATGAACTTGGGGGAGCAGCAGAGTTATGTCTAGCTATTTATTTTTACGTAGGAAATAATACAAATTCTAAGACTGAAGTTGAAGGTATGAAAATAGGGCAGGACATAATATAGGACAGAACGAGTTAAGTTATGAAAAATCCAATTTTTTTCCTAGATAAAATGACATTTCAAAATCAGTTATGTGTCTAAATCACATCATTTATTCCATATGAATTAAGCAAAGAATCTAAGTGAAAGTAGTCATGAAAACTGCTCTGTAATTACCATGGAAAGATACAGCCTGCCTATTTGCATTAAAGGGCCAAAAATCTTTTGTGTATCTGATACATTAGCTTGTTAAATCCAGCTTTGAGGGGGTTCCTTTTCTCCCTTTATACTTTATATTAATATAAATTACACTTCAATGGATCTCTTTCAACTACTTTTGGTATTGGCAAATGGCCATTTGAAATCAGAGGAGCTGGAAAGAGATTGGCAACCCTTCACAGGCAGGTCCAATCTTCTAGAAATACAAACAACTTAGAATTCAGAATAAAATATGAAATGCCAGTGTCTCCCATAGGGTAAGTTTCAAGGAATGTTTTAACATACTTTAGAAATATTTCATATAGATATCCAAACTAAAAGATTAGAGATACACATTTGTGCAGTATATAAAAAGGGGATATTAAAGTTACTAATTTTTAAAATCATGCTTGTCATAATGGAATTAGTAAACAGGATTACCTTAAGGTCTGTACCAGTTTTTAAATATATTTTTTAACACTTATTCTAGGACATAATCATGAAAAATAAGTATGGATTTTTTCTCAAAAAAAAGGAAGCACTGTGAGTCAGAAGATCTGGCTCTGGCCCCAGATACATCCTGTGATTAATTGCTCTGAATGCATTCTCTGTGTATCAAGGTTCTTCTCTAAAATGGGAATAGTTACCTAACTCTGAATAGTTCAGGTTTTGAACAGCAGTTCAAATTGTTAGTGAGTAGAAGCTGAGGGAATACCTTTCCACATTCCCTGAGCATTGTTTGTGATGCACAGTGATAAATCTAAATTAATGCATTTTTTAGATAGTGTGAAATGATTGTTGTTAAAATAGTTGTCTCATTCAGATTTACTCTTTAGGCACTTTATTATACATTAGGAGAGAAAAGGTTTTCAGTTCCCCGCAAAGAGAAACGTTAATTTCCTGAGCATGCCTTGCAAACACATATATTTTACATTCAGGTCATGGTTCAGAGCACACTTTTCTGAAAGACTTTCTTTAACAGCTCAAGCCATCACTACCCAACAGCCACCCTTGGACCTCCTCCTCTCACACATACTCCATGGAGGAGTGCAGCATGCAGGTGGCTGCACACTAAAGCCCGTCCAGGAGGGGATTTGTCTGAAAAGAGATGTTTTGGTGGGTTCCATTTTGCTTCCTGATCCAATGGGATTTCCATCTCTCGTGCCCACACATTTTGGAAGGTAGCATGGAGCA
>NW_008236509.1:4760444-4814352 GCF_000691975.1 Corvus brachyrhynchos | reverse complement strand
ATACTGCCACAACATGCATAGCCCTAGCAAATGCTATGTTTGTGAAACACATTCAACCACTGGCACTTATGAAGCAAGACAGACATAAATGCTAAAGTAAAATCTTACCTAGGGGCTGTGCAGCCTGGGTCAAGTGGCGTGCAAGGATAAGTACTGAAAGGGGCTTATGAAAAAGAATGATTTTTTCACAGGCTGACAGTGACAGGGCAAAGGGGAAGAGTTTTAAACTAAAAGAGGAGAGGTTTAGGCTAGATGTAGGAAGAAGTTCTTTACTCAGAGGGTGATGAAGCAGTGGCCCCGGTTGCACAGAGAAGGTGTGGAGGCCACATTCCTGGAAGTATTCAAGGCCAGGCTGGATGGGGGTTTGAGCAACCTGGTCTAGCAAAAGTTGTCACTGCCCATGGCAGGGGGATTGGAACTAGATGGGCTTTAAGGTCCCCTCCAACCCGTTCTAGGATTCTATGAAGGAGAAGGAACCTTTGGAAGAGCAAAAGGACAATCACATCTTCCTGCATCTGCACAGTGTCCTGTCAGCTTTATGGGAGTTGTGCATGCAGCAGGCACTTTTCACACATTAATATTGCAGCCATGGGATTAGGACCACGGGGCACAGAAACTTTTACATTTTATCACGTCTTAAATGCTGTGGCGTAAACTGATGACTTCTGGAGTAGTATATTTCTTCTCATGTCCAGTGTTGGTTGACTGGCAGCAAAAAATATAAGATCTGGTATTAGCTATTATTTGAAGACAAGATTTTTTTTTGGTGTATGTTGAATTAAGTTTCAAGTGAGAATTAGAGCTTTTTGTAACTAAGAGAGAATTTGATTTAAAGTACAGGATGTGTATAAAGGTCATATGAGAAAAATGAGGCAACTGTAGATTATGTATTATTTATGGATATAGAGAGGAATAAATATTCATAATTCAGGGAAAACAGATAACATGGGACTAAGTTATTGAGTGTTGTCTACTAAGAAAAAGAGAAAGTCTTTTTAAATGAAGAGAGATTATTCCTTCCCGTATGTGTAAAGACAGTTAGAAAAGTGTGATTTGTTCGACTGTGACTCATCCTTTCAACATTTGACGGATATGAATCAGATGACCTTCCCCTGGGAGCATATGCTGAAAACAAACTGAAGTTTCTGATTGTTTAGAACTCTTCAAATATAGTTCTTGCAGTCAACAGGATCATCTTCATTCAGTGCTCTTTTTTGTGGCTTTTTCCTTTTCCTATCAGCCACAGTCAAAGAGTATTATTCCTTGATAATGACTTGTTTCTCCAGTACAGAGTGAACAAGGTACTTAAACAGATTATATACTGGACCAGAGGATGGGAGACATGGAAGGGGAAGGACTCCAGCTGAGCGTGTTGATGGTTGATTTGACACCACTGTGCCACAAGAGGAACATCTGGGGGCACCAAGTCTGAGTGAGAACACTTGAGCAAACCAGTAAATTGTCCTGTGAAAAGGTCTGATCTTCAATTCTTGGACAAGTCACTTACTGAGAAGGTCCCCCTGGAAACCTATTTTAAGTTTTATGAAATGTTCTCCATCCACCTAATGGACAATGACAAAGTTGATTTGTAACCACTCCAGTTCCTCTGAGGCATTTAATTGACCTTGGGAAGAGGTCAAAGAGTCAAAGGAAGGAAGCTGCCAGTAATGAAAAAATATTCCTTTTATTCCCACAGTTACTGTTTTGTCTATTACACTTTCTGAAAGTCAGCCTATCATAGTTGACAAATCTAATTAAAAATCAACCACAGAAAAGTTGATACTCAGGTTGGGATCTCCCACAGCCGTGAAGAATGCAGCTGTGGGACTGAAGAAGTCCATGAGAAGAACAATTTACATTCAATAGGTAGACATTCCTAAGCATTTCCATAAGGTTACTCACATCCATGTGGCTCTGGATATATATACCTTGCACTGGAGGAAGTAAATCCCAACTGTCCCATGAAAGGCAAAAGGCTTTCCAGCTCCATCAGTGACATTTTATATTCTCTTGGTCATAAAAGACAAAGTGCTGTTCTGCCTTAGTTATCTTAATTTGAAAATGAAGATGTCCAGAAACTGAAGCAGAGCCTAAATAGATTTTATTACTATGAATGAACCCAAAACAGTAAAGTACTGACATTTTTCTCAGAAGGTGGGGGGGAAATTTGAAAGCAGTAATCCTGAACCAAACCTAAGAGAAATATGGAGGGCTAATGGAATGAGAGTTTACAATGAAATGTGGCCAGGGAAATGAAGAAACCCTCTTTGTACTCACCCCTGCCAAGGCACACCATGGAGGACCATGGGCTCCACATAGCATTTGGATATGCTGCAGTTCCCATGGAGGTTTGCTCAGCCTGTGCTTGCTGATGTGGATGCTGCACAATCTAATCTTGGCTGCAGTTTGGGAAAATTACAGGTGCCAAATAACGGTCTCTCTTGTCTGAGTGTCTGAAAGGAGAAACACAGTGGAGGGAGAAAAATTAAGATGTATACAACCCTATCTGGAACAGGATTCAAGGAAGAGAGGACTATTTTGGCTAACTTCACAGGGAAAATATACCTAATAGTGAGATGTTCTGGACCATATTGTCAGCTCTGAAAGATACAGAAGTATCTCTCTTACTTGAGATATTTTAAATTGAATGGAACAAAATACCACCAAAGATGCTCTGGGAAGTAGATTTCTTCAAGCAGGAAGATGTACAAATGTAAGAGTTCTTCACTAAGTTTGATGGAAGAAAGGAGAGATACGTAAGATTTAACAACAAAGGGCAAAAATGCTGGTTAATGAATTATTCTAACAAAATTACCAGGGATTTTCCACAGCTTTCAGAAGTGAGAAAACACATCATTAGTTATTCATCTTTGACAATTCATGCTAGTATAAATCCCAGAGCATCACTTTGTTAGCCCTATCTCCCTTCCTTTTTGACAGATTACAGCAGTGCCTCAGCATGTTGCTAGAAGGTGATGAGATAGTGCAGGAAGCCCAGAAACAGAGCACCATAAAAGATGGGGAAACATATAAATAATTTACAGCCAAAATAACACTGAAGAGATTTCTTAAATTAAGATTCAGGAAATTCAAAAGCAACAATTTAAAACATAAAGATAAAATATTAAATGACTGGTTTCCTCTGCCATTCAGATACTTTTGTCCTTTCTACATTGCCTTTTGCTCCCTCCCACCGAAATAGTAGCTTGCTCTTTGTCAGCTACCTGAAGTAGGGTGAGGGAATCAAGTTTATTTCTGCTTATGAATAAGAAACTGATTAACTTCTCATTTTAGTGGTTGTAAAAGTTGGCATCTCTACTGCCAAGCAGTGCTGGACAAGATCAACAGCTTTATTGCTTATGTACCAAATGAGTCTCAGCTCACAGGTGTTGATGTTAGGTTGAAATGCTAAATTAGTTTCTGTTACTTCAGGACATCAATCACCATTGTTTACATGTGAGAACCATCTGAACAACTAAATCTAGCTCTCTTCTATAGGCTTTAGCTTAGTCATTTTGTTGCAACCTGGTCTAGTGAAAGGTATCCCTGCCCAAGGCAGGAAGTTAGAACTGGATAATCTTTAAGGTCTCTTTCAACCCAACCCTTTCCATGATTCTTACTTTTTTTTGAATTATGGGAGCACAAATAATTAAATATGAGCATGGCTGATGAAAAGTGAAGCAAGTCCAATGTAAAAGAGAGGAAACCTACATTGTTCCTATTCAGTCCCCTTGGAAAGTAAGAAAATTCCCGCACCTCTGCTACCACTTCCTTTGCTAACCAAGCCAAATAAAATAGTTTCTAAAGGGTCTTTCTCAAGGCAATGGGTTGGTTTGCTGTAGAGTAGAAGGTTGTGTTCAGAAAGATTTGGCAGATAGCACAGTTAATAGAGTGCAGCAGGAGAACCCATACAACTACTGACACTTTGGAATGTGGTGTCAAGCACCATGAGTGTAATGGCTATATTGAACAATGCAATTTAAAAGATATACCAATAGACTGCAATTTCAGCCCCTGTCATGAGAGGTTAGGGAGCACATGCTGATTTCAGTCAGATGGAGGCACAGTATTGAAGATGGAAATGGTACTGGATTAAGATTATATTGAATTCGTTTAGAAGGAGGTTAGAGCAAGAGATGTGAAGTGCATAAAAAAATTAATGTTTAATAAAGTAAACCCGTAACCTTTGAGGGCATGCAATCACAAGCAGCTTCCAGAGGTCAAGAACTTAATTTGCGCAACTCAAGCCATGTCTACCCTGCCCAAAAAAGGTGAATTCTTAACTGGAGTCAGTTGAGTAAATATCCTGGCAAAGACAAGGCAGTCTATAATTTCCCTGTGAATCATCAAGCAGAAGTGAAGTTTCTTGTGCTGTGAGCTTTTGATTCAACCTGGTAAATCACACAAAAATTAGATCATGCTTCATTGTCCATACATTGTCTACCTGACATTAAAACGCATAACTTTTCACAAAGTGAAGATAAAGCTCCATGTGGAAGACAGAGGTAGCTTCTGCAGGGATCTAGATAAGTATTAATGAGTCTCATTTTTAAAATCTGAAGATTAAACCATAAATTCTTAAGCATATGTGAGTGCCCACACAAATAGGTAAGTTTTGTATAAGCCTAGCTTTGGAAAAACCTAGGCTTTCCTTTCAGTTTTGCTGTCATTTCAGTGTGGAATTAATAAACAGATTAATGAGATCATCAGGTAATTTAAAGTTTGATGGTTCTTTAGAGATTAAGGTGTCCCTGATCTACTAAATTCGTAAAGCCATTTTTTCAGGTGTAAAGTAGCAAAAATATATGGGGAAACAGCCTACATTTGCTGAGTGTAGAGACAAAAGGTGTTCCTTCTATGAAGGACTTTGAGAGGAAACCCTGTGAGGAGTGGCCAAAGGCACTTGGTCTGTCCAGCCTGGAGAAGAGAAGACTGAGGGGAAACCTCATGGCAATCTGCTGCTTTCTCATGATGGGAAGAGGAGGGGCAGGCGATGATCTCTGCTCTCTGGTGCACAGTGACAGGACCCAAGGAAAGAGCATGAAGCTGAGTCAGGAGAGGTTTAGGTTGGATATTAGGAAAAGGTTCTTCACCCAGAGGGTAGTTGGGCACTGGAACAGGCTCCCCAGGGAAGTGGGCACGGCACCATCCTGGCAGAGCTCAAGAAGTGTTTGAACCATACTCTTGGGCACATGAAGGGATTCTTGGGGTGTCCTGTGAAGTGCCAGGAGTTGGACCCAATGATCCTGATGGGTCCCTTCCAACTCAGCATGTTCTGAAATTCTCTGATACCATCTGTAGCTATCTAGCACAGTATGAAGATGCCAAACATTCTTTTAGGAATTTGTATCTACAAAAAATAGTATAAAGTAATATTGGAATGCTTGGCTGAAAGGCATTGATATTAATATGCTGACCCGTGTAAAACTAAAACTGGCATTGCAACAATGCATGTTAGCAAATAGGGCTATATAAACAAATATGTACAATGAGAAACAATGCTAGTCTCAAGTATTCAGAAATCTCTAAACAGATGAAAAAAGAAGTCACAGAAATCAGTTAAAAATTCAAGAGTTTTATCAAGGAATAAATGCTCAGTTCTAATTCAATTCCAATTTGCTGCACAATTTAGCAGTGTTTTTCAGCTTTTAGTGAAATCCTGAGTGCCAGAACTTCTTAAAAAATCACAGCTGATATTCATATGAAGTTTCTTGTTTCTGGCACCTCATTTGAAAGTTTAGACAGCAGTATTCTGAGTTTTGCCATAAAACTGACTCTTGTCAAACCAACATGTTTAATCCAAACCAGTATGATAATACAATGGAATCGTGCTTTTTCAGCCTGAGGCTAGAAATGAACTAACTCAAAAATATTTAAAAAAAAAAATTTAAAAAAAGAGGTTAATTGTCCCTCCTGACAAAGGAAAGGAAGCCTCATTCTAACTTTTGATGTCCAGTTTATCTAATAATATCTCTCATTTCTCTCTGTACAATACCCCTGAAACTGGAGTTTATTCAAACAGACAGAGCTTTTATCCAAACTCTTTTATTTATCTCAAATATTGCAACCTCCTGCCTTGACAAATGCAGCCTTGCCCCACTGATTTCCACCCTGAATGATCCACCAAGAGAATTTTTCTGACTCATCTGCCCATGCTGCTTCACCTGCATTGTTTATGCTAGACACTCCTCTTACCTCCAGTGCATCAAGCCTAAACTACTCACTCCAACTGCTAAGGACATTTCTTTTGCCTACCAGTCTTCATTTGTTGGAGTATCTGCTGCCATTCAGCAGCAGGTACATTCTTTTACATGATGCCTACAAAACCAGAATGTGGGCTACTGATGTGTCTAATTCCAGCCTGCTGTGCTGACCAGTACTGTCTTCTTTCTTGGTATATAAAACCACAGAATTATTAAGGTTGGAAGAGACCTCTAAGATCATCCTGTATCATGCCATCTCACCTTTCAACCATTTTGAGGCAGGGGCTTTCTCTCTTTTGTATATTATACTGGTTTTGGGTCCTGTTCCATGTTAAAACTCCTGAGCACTACCACCACAGAAAAACATATTTAATAGCAATAGTTAGCCATTTAGTAATGGAGAACTCTCAGAATACAGAGTGATGCAATAATGTGATAATAGGCAATGTTCTATCCTTTACAGGGGAGCAGTGGAGAATGCACTATACCTATACCATCACTTTAACCCAGAATGAACATAAGCAGCTTTATGCAGTAATGCTTGTAAACCTTTTTAAATCCTTGCAGAGGGTTCTGTAAGAGCACAAAATTCTTGGTGCTTTTAATGAAAAGGTACCAGTAGGAAGTTATTAGCTTTATGCCTTTCGTTTTCTGTCTAGAAATACCCATCCATTCAGAGTGCAAGACCAGGCAGAATGTACCGGGTCTCCCTGAGAAAGGCATGCACCTGAAACAGAGCCAAACTCTGCACAGCTGTTGTTTCTGTTCAGCAAATCCTAATTCTCCAAAATGCATAAATATAGTACTTTAAAAATCATAATAGTGGCTACAAATGCATGAGATTTTGATGTTAAATTATCTAAATGTGTATTTAGTGCTTATCCTCTAAAGCTTGAAGTCTGTCTGTTTCATCTGATACTTTTTCCTCAGAGGATTTTTCATAAACATTAATAGAAAAAAAATTACAAAAAATCTTTTTACATTGATAAAGAGACACATGTTTTTGTGATGAGACCAAAGCTAGCAGGCACCAAAGCATTGAATGTTTTAATTGCAGCAAAATCCTTTGTGCTTAAATTTACTTATCTTTCCAGGACATGAAAATTACCTTGTATTGCTTTAACACCTTACCATTTTTTGATACTCTGAAGCTTATATAATGGACTCCACTACTTTGACTAAAAAAAAAAGCAAACCATACCAAAAAGCTCCAAAAAGCAGAAGCTGAAGTTACAAAGTTCTTAAGACTGAGAACTCACGCTCATCTTTAACTTCTTAACATACATTTACATTTTAAACTTCCATCATATTTCTGAGCTGTTTGAACTCTGGGATTTTAGTGTGAGTTAAGATTCAGGGTCTAAGGCTGAAAATTATTTCCCCTGGAAACACATTTACCTCAGAGCATAATTTCTCCTAGGTTGGAACTTCTTGTTGAGCTTCTTTCTTCTGCTGTGCCAAATTGGAACTTGAGCAATGCTGTGATGATGTTATTGAGATGAAGCTTTACTTAATCTAGTTAGGGTAAATTAAATTTGAAAGAAGAAAGGTATAGGATGCTGTGCCAAGTAGTTTGGTCAAGGTACTGAGAACATAAATGAAACACCTGTTAAAAATGTGTGTGTGTAATCTTTGAATGGATGTGCATAGTATTCATGGATGTGCTGTTGTATCCTCCCCAGTCTCAGCTAAAGCAGTGTCATGGTTTAGGAATGGTATTCCCCAATTTAGTACTCCCAGTAAAAGATCAGTAAAAAACTCTCCTCTCCACCACTCTCCAATGGGAGACATAAAAGGCAGGGATCATGGGTTGACATAAGAACAATTTACTGGAAACAGGAATGAGATAAGAAAAAGAACAGTAACAGCAACAATATTAATAACAAAAGTACACAAAAGAGAGGATGATTCGCATGAAAAAATGCTCACTGAGAACTTTAGGTGACAATGAACAAATGGCAAACGGCTTCCCCTGCCACACTTTGTCAACTGGAAGCCCTGCTCTTCTTATCAGAAGCAAGAGGGTCCCCTGTCCCCAGCAATGATGTGGGGTGTTTTTGAATAACAGGGTCTGGACACACCCCCTTAGCCACTGCAAAAAATTAACACTGTCCTTGGCAGAAACCAGGACATTCAGTATGCTGTGCTAGGATTAAGGGGAGCAAACCACAGCCTTTGCTCACTGCATGGAGTAGAATTGTCACTATGCATACCTGTCTGCACGAAATCATCACTTCTACTCATTAGTGCCCATGTCAGAGAATATTTTGGAAAGTCTTAGTCGATATAAGATTGGAGTGTTGGAGCCTGTACCTGCAGGCAAGGTGACAGAAACATGAAGTATCTGGGCTTGTAGAAATGCTGAATGCTTGGAGAGGAAGCAGACATCACAAGTATGAGGTGTGAGGATACCCTGCAAACAAGTTACAGAGTGTGCCACAGCTTGCCTGTTATCCAGCACACAAAACACAGCTCTTCCCTAGGTGGCTTCAAGCTCCATCAGGCATGTACATGTTAGGCAGAAAACCAGAGGAAGACCACAGCTCCTGACAAAGAAGAGTCATTCATATTTACAGCAAAGGCAGCTAATATGTAGTCACACTGCCCTATAACTGAGGAAAAAAAAATTAATCCCATGCTAGGAAATAAAATAGAGAAGTTTCTCATGAAGAGACATCGTATAGATCCCTTCTGGAGGAATCTGGATAGACTGGAATGTTGGAGAAAGATCAGTGTGATGGAATTTAACAAGTCCAAATGCTGGATTCTGCATCTGGGATGGAGTAACACCAGACACAGGTGTAAACTGGGAGAGGAGGGTCTGGAGAGCAGCCCTGCAGCCAGGGATCTGCGGGTGTCTGTCAGCAGCAGCCCACTGGAAGCCAGCAGTGTGCCCTGGCAGCCTGGAGGGCAAACTCCATCCTGGGGGGCATCAAACACAGCTCAGCCAGCCAAGCACAAGAGGTGATTATCCTGCTGAGTCCAGCCTTGGTGAGGCCTCACCTCCAGTGCTGTGTGCAGTTCTGAGCCCCACAGTCTGGATGTGAAGATCCTTGAATGCATCCAGAGAAGAGCAACAGAGCTGGTGAAAGGGTTGGAAAGGATGTCCTATGAGGAGCCACAAGGATTTTGGGTTGGTCTAGTTTGGAGAAAAGGAGGCTGAGGGGTGACCTCGTTGCTCTCCACAGTTTCCTGGGGAGGGTAAGAGGAGAGGATGGCAATCTCTTCTCCCTGGGACCCAGTGATGAGTAGAAATGGTTCAAAGCTGTGCCGGGGTAAGGTCAGACTGGATATTAGGAGGCATGTCTTTATGATGAGGTGGTCAAATGCTGGAACAACTTCCTAGAGAGGTAAGTGATGCCTCAGGCTTGTCATGGTTTAGAGGCATTTGGACAGTGCCCTTCATTATATGCTTCAACTTTTGGTCAGCCCAGAAGTGCTATGGGGGTTGCACTAGAGGAGCACTGTAAGTCTCTTCCAAATGAAATATTATAATCTATTCTATCAAACTTATAAGTAATAGAATAACAGACACATAGCATAGCATATCTACAACTCTTGTGTCTACAACTGCCATTAACTGCAAGTATTTCTTGAAATGAATACTCTGTGTAACACAGCCTTCAGTAATTGATCAGAAATAGAAATAAAGGCTAGCAGTCGTTTTAGTTCCTCATGTCTTTTATTTACATTCCTTTCTTTATGCAGATATAAGTGCCCATATGCAGATACTCAACCCCTACACCTATATGGAATTATGTTCCCACTCCCATCTAGTCTATAGCATTGCACCTCTAAATGGCAAGAGTAAGACACCATTTCAATCAAACCACATCTTTTATCTCTGTTTCCAGAGAGATCATGTTGGCACTATTGAAGGTGTTTGACCACAACTGTTTCTCGTGTTATAATCTCTTTCCTTGCAATAGCCTCACTTCTAATTGCACAGAGACCTTTTCTTCCATGCACACAAGACTTGCAGAGACACTCTACTTCCCTAGACTAAGTGTTGGTGAAGTCATATTGCCTCATTTCCCATATGATGGGTTTAAGGATTTGTCAGAGGATGAAATATTTTGCAAACAATTTACTCAGTGCCACTGAGTGCATGTCAAATCATGGCCCAGACTACTGAAATAGTCTGTTATGACACTTTTGACAGCAAACCCCAAATTTGAAACACATTTGTGTCTGCACAATTTGCCCTAGACAATCACCTAATGATTGAGCTGTACAAGGAATCTTGTCTTGTACTGCTGCTTTCATGTTATATTACCTAAAGTGTTCAATTATTAGTTTACCAGCTTAGGTTTCTCTCACTTTCATTATTTATAAAGGCTCAACCTACTAGGGAAAAAACCCCAACATAAAACTTGAGGAATTCAAAGCCTGAACCTGAAAGAGTACAAAGCAGCACCTAATCTGAGGGTGTCTCATCTTAGCGTCCCTTCAGACTGATCCACAAAAGTACTCTAGGAGACAGACAGAGAGATGCTGGCAGATAATATTTCATTGTTCCTTTGTTGTTCTACATTTAAGTAAACCATGGCAAATGGTCCAATGGCAGCAGGACTGCAGCCCATGACACTGTAGGCAGAATTTTTTTGTTAGCACAGGGAAGGGCAACACATAGTAAGTTAAGAGAGTGGAATGCTGCCTCAGTATCAGTCCATCAAGGAGAGCAGCAGGTGCAGTATAAACACATACCTCCCATCTCATGGATTGATTGTCTCATGATATGGTACAAAGAAAAAGAATCACAGGAGCTTTTGGAGTACTTCTGTCACCAAGCTGCACTGTGCCTGAGAGCAGCAAAAAGTGTTTGCTGTTTAGAAACAGGACACCACGAAGCAGGTGTGCCTGCCATTGTATGGATAACCAGACCCCCCTCTCCCAGTCAGGGAGATCTTGGCTCACTTTCCTCACGCTGAACAAGAGTGACATCTGAAAGCTGGTGAGCAAAGCTATTGCACAACCAAACATGCAGCTTTCACCCACTGCCAAGGCCAAAACAGCCTGAAAACACTTGTGTCCTTGTGACTCCAGGCTCGAATTACACCCATCTGAGCTCAGAAACAGGAGGAGAGGAAGTGTGAAGCAGATGGACAAGTTATAGGTCACCTGAAAGTATTTAATGAACTGAATGTCTCATATAAACAAGAGCCTAATGCTGAGAAGTATTTCTGCCCTCTGCTTTTGCTCTGCCATCAGGCTCCTACATGGTGATGCTCTGATGTTATGGATCAGCGCTGAACGCAAAATCCTTGCTATAAAGTTAGGTATGTCATCAGGAAAACAAGACAAGCACAATTTTAAAGCACATTCTTGCACAGCAAGAAAGACACTTTGCTTAGTGTCAATGGCTGAAGATCCCTGGTATTCCTCCCTGAGCTGTCATGGACCCTATGCATGCTTCCTAGATGCACAGAAGCTCCTGCTTCTCCGTCGCCCACACACACTGAATCAAGCCTATCCCAGTGCTGTTTTTCATTGTTTTCCCACAGGAGAATAAGGATAACTTGGGCAGAAACCTTGCACTTCATGAAAATTAGGAATAGATGTCTTCCTTTAGGCCAACAGGAAGATGATTTTTCTGAGGCCAAACAAGCATGCAGCAGGTACCATCAGGCACTGCTCTGATACCAGCAAAGAGCCCATCTGTTGGCACTGAGAAACTGGTCTTCACAGGAAAGGGTGTCTATAGTGGGGAAAGGTACTCGCCCAGTGTTTATCTAAGAGATGAAATGCACAAAACCTTCACATTAACATTATTCCAGTATTATTTTGCCCATTACCTTCTAAAGATTCCTTTCTGGCTCTAGTATCTTGCTAGTTAGCCCACCTTCACCTTGTCTGCATTAAAATAGAAAGTAAATTTGCTGTCGAATACTAACCCGAAAAGAATGGAGATAATGCCTCTTTAGCCATGTTAAGAATATCAGATGCTAAGCTGTTGTAACTTACAACCAATACCTGTTATTTGATGAATGAAACTAAATCCACTAACATATATCTGATCAATTATTTTTCAGTACGAATTAACAAAAAGCAAACTTTGAACACTCTGAACAGCATTTAGATATCAGCAATTGCTCTTAGCATAATGGTTTTATAAAATAGGTATGTTTGCAAAGTAAGGAAAAATCTTGAATGACTTCTGAGGGATACGAACTCCCACATATATTTATGTGTATATATATATGTATATATATACACATACATACACACTCTTCATTAGTTCTTGCACGCCTGTTCAAACAACCCCCATCTTCAAGGATCACATTTTCATTATCCATGTTAAAGCACCAGAAAAGAGTGAGAAGGATGACATGGTGTTAGAAGCAAGATCTTGTGTTTTCAACATAAAGTACTTTAACTTGTATTTTGGATGTTGCCAGATATACTCTGAGACTTTAGCCAAGGCATTTGATACTCCAGCTTGTCACTATGCATGATTTTTTCCATCTTCAAAAGAGAAATAATACATCCCTACCTTATGTGGTGTTTCTTTCTCATTCCATACGGGAAAGCTTTGAAGTCCAAAGCAAATTCCAACTGAGAGATGGAAAAATATTTTCAATGAAAGTAAAGACCATCGAACTCTACAGAGACACTATTTTTCCCTTAAAAACAATCAAGCAAAAACAAAGTGAGAGGGAAGATTTCTGTGCAGAATAAACCCCACTAAATCTTACTCTATCTTGGACGTCCTAAAGCTCTCCTCAGAAGTCTAGTTATTGGGTCCTCAGCAGAAACCTTTTGCCTCTCTTGCATCTTCCTGACTTTATGAAAAAAATGGCCTTGCAAGCTAGAATTCCTGTTCACAGCTGAAGTGTTAGTACATTCACTTGGAATCACCATGAAGCAGGTGGGGTTTAGTTCGGGTGTCAGTTCAGATCCATAGCTATGCTATTGTCTGCCAACTCGGCAATCACAAGCTTTTTCTTTACTCTCTTCCTTCTTCTCTGGATAACAGCAGAATCAGTCAACTATCCTGGCAAGGGAGGAAGGGACAAGTCTGTTGGCCACTGAGTCACTGAAAGATGTTAGGTAAAGACCAGAAAGTCTTTTCACATATGCCATATCACTGCCATCATTTAGTCATAGTATTAAATCCTCTAACAATACCAAGCTATGACCTGTGGAAGGATCAGACTTCTACCCTTAGACTTAATAGTACTAAAAAGCCACTGAAATGGTTAATGTCTACACAAATAAATATGGCCAGATATTCAGGTGTATATAGTGACCTGATACACCTTTCATGTAACATTAGAAATCTGAACTTGTGACTAGGTTTCAATGACAAAGCGTGTTAGACATCACCCAGACAAGCGATGATCATCTGCACTCCTTCTGAAGCAACGAGAAAGGCCTGTCCTCAGGCCTTAGGAAAAGTCAGCTCTTGAAAATAAGTACCAGTTATTTCTGCAATAGCACGTGGTCGGTCTAAGCATTAAAAATGTAAAATAACAACAATAAAAAATAATCTTTAGTTATGTCTGTTTTTTACAGAATAACATCATCTTACATAAAGAAACCAAGAAAGCAAATGGCTTAACAGAAGATGTCACTTATGGATAGGAATGCTAAATAGGACAGTTTGCATTGATTGAATTTTAGTAGGAACGTATTCAGTAATTGAAAGTCACAAAAGATTTATTTTGCTAATTGTTATGCATTTGTTTTTCTCTGTTTCACAAACTGTTAATTACTTGTGCATGGTTTCAGTTGGCACATGTCAGTATATTGAATCTATGTTGGTTATTCTGCTGGCAAGCAAAGATCTTCAAATGCTGCAATTGTTCTTCTTTGGCCATTTAGTGACAGCAGATAAAACGCATGTCCTAGCATCCCAATGTCCAAATGAGGGAGCCAAGACATCTTCAACAGTCCTTTATTTGGCTGTTGAATTGAAGTTAACAGTAAATATGTAAATATACTGGATCAGCACTTCAGCAAATTACGGGCAGTTAATACATGTGTAGAATATTTGCCTAAATAAGGGGAGAGAAGAAAGAAAAATAGGCATACAACAGCTAGGCAGAACAAGTTGAGTTCTGATGAGCACCAAATTGCAAAGATAGCCAGTACAGTCGTTCAGGTATCCACCCACTACAGTTGGCACTATTTACAGATAATTGTTCAAAATCCAAGTTTATACAATTGGTATTCTGGAATGTATATTAAATTTGAGTACTAGTAAAGTGAATACTGTGGTAAAAGACATTTAAAAAATGCATTAAAAAAGCATAATACAAGCATTGCCTAGAAAGCCTTATCCTCCTACCAGGATTTCATCACATCTTTTGAAATACAGGAATTCCTGATGCACATTTCACTTTCTGTCTGTCAAGTATCTGTTTTCCCTTAATACATTCCATCTTCCTACTCTTACCTTATAAAAGATAATAAAAACCCTACATCTATTTGGCCATTTGTGCAGACCTCCTTCTTACAGAGCTTTTCCTATTTCTGGGAACCAAGGACTGGTATTTATAATACATTAGGAAAATGCATTGTTGATACATTAAAGGTCTGGTCTTCTACAGACTTTTGCTAGCTTAGACAAACAATGTTTCACCTCCAGAAAAAACATACATATATACAATTTTACTTACATTGCTAAGGTCTCCACACATGAATAGCATAAACTTATCATTGCATTTTAGTAAGAGGTTTATGGAACAGAATATACTTCTGGGCTTAGAACATATCAGCCTCAGAAAAAGGCAGTCAATGCTCTCCTCCTCTTCCTCCAATTAAAAAATCCAAACACAAAGGCAGAGAGCCATTAGGGAAGGTATGGTAAAAGCAAGCATTGTTATTTGTCCCAAAGTCACACTCAAATAAGAGACAGAAAGAGAAATCCTGTCATGTGAGACCACAGCTGGTGCTGACCAAAGAGACTGAATCATTTAATCATTAAAAATTTGAAAAACTTTGAAACTTAAAAACTTGTTTCCTAGCAAGTTCCAAAAATAGAACCATTTGCATAACCACACTAGTTCACAAATTATAGCAGTCTGTGATATACTTATTTCCACAAAGTGAGATTACTGAGGAAACAGTGCATGTGCTGTATCCCTATGACAAGAACGAAGGGTCAAATAAATGGCATCAACTGTCCATCTCCCAGCAAAACCAGCAGTTATTATAAATCCCTTTTTATTCTAAAATTGAGTCTGGAATCCCACATCCAAGTTAAAAATAACCAGGGCTGACCCAACATGCTGTTAAAAGTTAGTGTTTATCTTTGTGAATGTTTATTACAGTACAGATAAAGGGAGGTGTCAGTCTTATTGACACATTATCAAGAATTTATTGATGACTATCAAATACTCTGATTAAAGAAGACAAAGAATGCTATTAGACCACACAGAAGCATTATACTTTAACAGTATTGGCCACTTACAAGTATACCAAGGTTCCCAGACTAGCAGCCAAGAAGACAAGAAATCAGCCCCTTTTTCACTTCTAAGAGGAAACAAAAAAAATCCGGTATTATAAGATGTTAAAATTCTTGACAAACTGTGTTTGTATAGGGAATGAAGATTAGAAAATTGGAGCATCCTCTGAAATACCTCCCAGTAGGAGACAAGAAGACAAGACAGAAGTTAAGCAGTCCTCATTGAAAATATTTAACTGCATCAAAACTTAGTAACAATTTAGCTGTTTTTAAAAGTATTTTTTCATTATAGGCAAATAAAGAGATTGCAGTACTAATGAAAAATTAATTCTGACATTTAAGAAAATTTTGAAAGAAACATTCATTTTTATGATGATTGACATAAGAGACCTGTTTTATGATGGCTTTGTTAATGACAATGAAAAACACTTCCTTTATAAGAAAACCAGGTGAACAAACCCAAGAGGGGACCATACACATGTTTGCTTTAATTCTGCTCACTGCAGTTATTCCACACAATTAAAATAACTGCCTCAGTTGAGACTGGACACTATTTTCTGTAGTTCAAATAATGAAACAAAAAAGGCCATAGAAGTTTCGTTGGAGTAGGATGAGCCATTGGTTCACAAATTCATGCTATCAAATAGTTAATTGATAAGAAGATAACCCTGTGTACCCCATTGTAGATGTAGAGAGGTTGTTAACATAGAGACAAGCAGTTTTACCATTATGACACTGGAAACATCAGTCCTGATGGAGCTGAGCTTAAGCCAGCTCAGTTTGCCACAGTTTCAACTATGCAGCAGTTAACATTTGTCCTTCTTCCATAGGTTATGCTTCCTGCTTAGCTTATCCTAGTTCTTCTGCTATGCATTGCAAAGCAGAGTTCCAAATTTTTAAAGAATTAGAAGTTTTAACTGACTGAGTTCCTTCAAGGTTCTTTTATTCTCCACAAAATGGACTAAATGTAGTCCTTTTAGTGAGTGTTAATGAATTAACATTCTGCCAGTGATGTCCGTATATAATCTTTTAAGTGTGTGATATCTTCAAACTATTTACACACTGCTAAAGCTCAAAACCATATAATTCAGTTCATTATACAAGCATACTGTGATAATGTATGTAATATTTCCGAAAAAAATCAGACCATAAAGGTCCATAACAGCTCTTCTATATATAGAATTTGGTATACCAAAAAGCAGAAAAACTCACAGTAAAGGATTAAAAGACTGTTAGTACAAATACCTAAGTTTTACTGCAGCATTCTTTCCTAAAGCTGAACACATGTTATTCATGCTTACTTGCCCAAGATGAAACATTTTCTTGCCTCTAAAAGTAGTCCAAAATGTAAATATTGTTTCATATGTTTTTTTAGTGATATATCTTATCAGCAAATTCATGTCAGTGGATGCCCTATTAATCATAGGGAATATTTCATCCATTGTAAACAGTTCTATCGACTGAAATGCTATTAGTATAGTTGCAGATTTCAAAAAGGTTCCTGTCTTTAAGCACATGATTATGGTAAATGCTATGGGAAATGCACAGTGCATATTCTTTTACATATGTACATTAAGGGCTGATCAAACAGCCATCAAAAAGTAATTTCTGAAAAACTATTTAAATACAAAGGATCTGAAATTTTTTGCATTCTCTTCTGTTGTTGCCTTAATTTTACATCTTTTAAATCTATACATGTTTACGAATATTATAAAATATGTTTATAGCCTTTGACATACTGAAAATGTACTTTGTGGCAAAATAATTTTTAAAAATTATTTTAATTTTAAAAGAATTTCAGAAATTAGTATTTGAAATAAGGACAAATTAGAATTTTGCCCTCATAAAAAAAATGGAAAAGGAGGCTATTAAGCTGTACCGCCTCCTTTTGTTATACTTTTTTCAATAGATCCATATATTATTTAATGGGTTTTGTAGAGATACACTTACATGAGTTCTATATCACATTACAGCTGATGAATGCCCAACACACAGGTATGTTATGAAAGGTCATCAGTTACAAGGGAAACTGCATAATGTATGCCTACTGAATACATTGCAAGTTCTCTACACTGAGACTCTGTAGCTACGTTGGCAACAGCGAGCAGGGAAACTTCGGACACGAATGACCCATGAACGTTGTTTAACTTTAGGGAGTTACTAGTAAGTCTCTTGACTGGGAGGTTGCATTCAGCACAGGCAGGGTTAGGTCCAGTGGGCATTTGGGTTCCTCTCAAGAAGAGCAAATGAAAATGAATCCCAAAGTACTCTAATACTACATCCTAAAATGACCACTGGAGAAATGCCCAGAGATTTCCATAGTTATTTCAAAAATTTCCCAACTCCTAAATTTTTCAGATTTTCTTAATGTGAGAAGACCCAAGGAACCATTCTGCATATAGATGAGAATGAGGATTAAATGACTATGACTTCTGCTGTCTCGCTGTAACTATGTTCTGCAGCAATTTTTTTGTACTGATTATGAGAATGCCTTGTAACCTGCTCCTGACATTAGGGATGTACTCTCTTTTGCTGTCCAATTTTATTAAGAAGAAAAATCAATTGCCTGCACTCTCCCCTCTGCTACTTGCCACTGCTTGCACTCATACAAACATCTTCCAGTCTGACCTACTGTTTCAAGGAACTCTTGAAGCATAAAAGGGTAGCCTTAGGGAGCTACAGTCACTCATATTTTAGTTGGGAAGGATTTCCACATGCCAAAAAGCATAAAGATATGCAAGTAAACATATGCTCCATCATTCATTAGAAGATCATGGCTATACACAATATTTGAAAACGGAAATTTGATTCTGAAAAAAACCCTATATTCTGGAGAATTTTGGATGAGATTAAGTATTGTATAAAGTTCTCTTGATTGTTTCAGTCAACATGCTTGTGCAACCCTCCACAGAGCCAAGCCTTGAGAGCCCAAATCAGGTCAAGTGGGGCTGAGCACGTGGGGAGAAAGTGAGGTTAAAAGCAAAGCCACCCTGACTGCCCATGCTCATCTTACCTGTGAAATCCAGCAGCCCAGGAGGGTGCAATGCAAGTTGCTCTTTTTCCAGCCTCTGTAGGCATCAATCCCATTAGGACTGTGAAAGTCTGCTTCATTATCCAGACATCTATTTCATTATGAATATCTGTCTAGACGTAGTAGAGATCAGAGTACAGCATCACTCATGGTCCAACACACAGTGCAACGGCCACAAGCAAAAAGCTGCACAGTGGCCTGAACTAACCTCTGTTATCTCCTGCCTGCAGAGAAAACCAAGGAGCAGCAGAGCAGCTGAGGACTCCTCATTGCTGGCATGAAGAAACTTCCTCCCAAAGACTGAAATGAAGACTTGACAGTATGTCTTTGCATACTCTTGCATTCAGGGAGAGCAGAAATTTAAGATGTTTTCTCCCTGTAACAATCGATTTGCATTCAAAAAAGAAAAAATTAAAGTCTAATTAAAGAAGAAAGCAGATTCTGTTGCCATAATATGTCAGTTTCCTATGGCTTTCTAAAGGATAAAAAGGAAGAAACATGGGTTAATAGCTTAGCATATGCCTGAAAGCATTAACACCTTCTCAGAGTAATAGCAGCAGCAGTAACATTGTTAGTGACAGTGTACACAGTGCGGCTGTAGGAACAGTTGTGCATTTTATCACCTTCATTCTCCTCAGAAGCCCCATCCAACAGTTTGTGTTAGTTCTTTGTTTTACCACACAGGCTTCTAAAAAATTGTGTGTTGAAAAAAAATCTTGTGATAGTCTGGCAGCCTTTTTTAATCTCTTGCTTCATTACCTTGTGGATATAATAGAATCTAGTAATGATATATTTACCTTTTTCTCCTACAAATTGTAGACGCAAATTGTCAGTGTTCCAAGTCTACTCTTAAAGTTATATTGAAACACTTCCAGAAATGGATAGCCACTAATTTATAGCACAGTTTTAAAGAATACAAATTAATTCTCCCTTTGTTAACTTCTACTACCAATTTAATTAACTTTAAAAAATTCATTTATTTGGTGTTATATTTTGGCATTTATTTGTTAATGAATGTGATACTTTACATAATAAGTAAAGGCTATCTAAAAATATTTTCTGGGTAACTGAGATTGTCTACAGTGGAAAATCTAAAACGCTTTTAGAAAATAACAATGATGATGCTGAGAGCAAAAAGACTAATTGTGCATGAATCTGTAGGGGCAGTGTCTTACATGATCTAATTCTCTTCCTAAAAGTGAACAGCATCTAGAAAGTATGTTCCCTTTTCTGCTTCAGGTTCCCCTTAGGAACTGAAAAAGTTGAGATTTTTTTGGCTAATCTTTTTATAATATAATTTGGTAAAACTTAAATAAAAATTTAAGCCCCCAAAGAGAAAGTTAAATTAGGACACTTGGACTCTCAATTTTACTCTTTCAGTCCTGGATTCAGTGGTATCTTTTGGCAGGGATGCATTATACAGCTATTATTCTTGTTGAGTGTACAATATAAAAGAACACATATTTTGTCTTCACAAAAAAAAAAAAAACTTGACTCACTGAGAAATAAATATTGCAACATAAAACTCTTGGTTTCAAAATTTGTCCTTTTCCTTCACCCCTTATTTTTTTGACATTTCTATTACTGAGAATTGGCAGGTGTAACTACCATTCTTCACAATCCTTAGTGCCTGCCTTACAGATGAAAAATCCACTTGTTTTGCCACAACATAGCATCATCCACTGAAGATCCTTTATTCTTCCTTCTGACAGCTGACAGTGCTCACAAACACCCAACAGAACTTAAATCTCTCAGAATTTGCCCAGTGAATATATATTTCTTAAATTCTCAAGTCAGTTTTGAGCATCTAATTGGCTAGATTGCCTAAATGCAATAGTTCAAGAAATTAACCTTAAATTTCTATATGAATGACTGTTTTGACATCTTTATATAATTGCCAAATGATACTGTGTTTGGTGGGTTTTTTGCTGATTTGTTTATTTTATTTGTTTGACTGTATTTAGATGGTCAGTATCTGTACTGTCTTCACTTTACCGATCTCTAGTCCAGACTGTCCCCACACGGCCAGTTATTGTAGCATGCATTTAATCATCTGACTTTCCACTAGTAAACATTCTTTCTTAATGACTCTCAACTGCTGCACAGCTGTCACCATTGGCTTGAACATGTCATGTTTCCCCCCGCAGTTGTGTTCCCCCACCGGCCCTTCCTGCCTCTAATTTGTGCCAGACTGATCTCCCATAGCATCAGCTTCTGCAGCCTTGCTCCTTCAGCTGAGGAATGTCCTGACCACATGGATTAATATCACCTACCAGTTTCCACTAATTTTAATGCTTTCTTCCATTCTTCACTATTTAAATGTACACATTTAAAGGAGATGTTAATAAGGTTACAGAAACTGTGCACCTTTGTTACATCCACTTCTAGACTTCTATCAGCCTTCTGATTTCATCTTCCATTATAGCAGCTAGACTGGAATCAGCACAGCTGTTATCTGGAGCTCCTGCTTAAATGTTTACAGCTCTTACAGTTCTGAATAGTTTGAACAATTCTGAGTGGCTTTTTTTTTTTTTTTTTTTTAACTCCATGAAACAAAGAAGTTTGGTGTTGCCCAATCTCTAGATCCCCAGATTATCTGTTTTAATGGGATCCTCAGGTTCATGACAGAAATTATAATGCATTTCCCATGTTGTTTCTAGAAATCTACATTCTTTGCATTCACTTTGCTGTGTAAAGCTGACAGGTACTTGAAATATGGTGTGTTAGGTTCAAAAAGTGTAGGGCTGCTTTTAAACCATATTAACAGGATTCTCTCAGTGGATGATTAAGCATATATGTTTCAGTTACTTTAACACATATTAACAGCATTAGCTAGATTTTATACTAAGAGAATGTTTGACTGTCAAATCAAAATCACATTTTTAAGAGTGCCTATGCAATATGAATGTGTCTTTGAGTGTCCAGTCCTACAGTACAGATGCCTTTCCCCATAGCTTCAACGTTGCTTTCTGTACTGCTCCTGACACACGGAGTGCCTTGAGTGGACAGCACTCACAGAAGGAAAGACTACTTTCCAAAAAAAAAGTTCTTTTGATACCCCTTTCATGCAGTATATAATCTTACGTGTTATTGACTTACCACAACCCAAAGCCTACAATGAATATAGAATTATTAATTTCCTTATGGGATTTTGTATGGTGATTTCACTACAGCATCTGAATTCTTTGAAAACATTAATGAACTGATCCTCCCAACACCCTTTTGAAGTTAGAGGATATTTTTATCACTATTTTACACAAGGGGAACGGAATATTTAAGATAAAAGCCAAAATGTTCAGAGTGTCAGCTAATTTTGTTTGCCAGTTTTGAAAGTCTAAGGTTCTGAGTTTTCCAAAAGCTAAGGGGTTTTTTAAGCCTTTTTGTATGTTCAGAGCAAAGAGCCTGATTCCACCAGTTGCTGCCGTGAATGCAAATTGTTGCACATGTTCAACATTATTTGATATCAAGCTTCAGTTGTCTCAAGCACTCAAAATGGAGGAACTTGAAAAGATTTGTTGTGAATGGTGAGCCCACTTCCTTAAAGGAACCATCACTCTGGCCAAAAACTAAAAGAACATTCTTTCTCTTCCTTTCTGTCTTTCAAAAGATTACTTCCATCTTACACAAGAAATGAGATTTTGTATAGAGCTCTATCCTCTTCGCTGAATGACTCCAGATCATGACTAATGCAATTCCATCAAAAGGGCTAGATATTTAAGAAAAAAATATCAATCTTATCTGTTTAAGCTGGAGACTAGGTAAGATGCCTGTGTGCAAAGGGGGAGAGTTGGAAACACACAAATTATCACACATGGGCATTCTGATCATCATTGAAAAGTCTTAGACCAGGGACTGAGGAATGGGAGTTGATTCATTAGGAAAATATTCTATAATTTTGATCTATTTCATCATATTCAGTATATACTTCTGTGAGTTTCCATAGCACCTTTAATTTCTGGATGTATGAATTGTGTGAAGGCAATACAGCTTTTAGAGCTTTCCAGTGGAACCTTCAGTGCTTAAAAATTTCTTAATCTTTAATGTTTCAATGAATCTCAAATGAAATATCCTAAAGCAATCACAAAATTAATCCCTCTGTATCTTTCAGAATGTTCAACATATATTTTCTCTTCTATGTGAACAAGAACAGAAGAGTGCCACAGAATGTTAGGAAGACTAGGAAATGCATGATTTAAAGGTCAGCTGGAGGGAAGACAAACTGTGAACCAGATGAAAAAGCAAAGCCAGACTATGCAATAAGATTATGATGCAAGACGAAAATCACTATTTACAAGTTTTTGATATATGAGGATTCTGGTTTTTTTTTTTTGTTTTTTTTTTTTTTTTTTTTGGGGGGGGGGGGTTGGTGGGTTTGTTTTAGTTTGTTGTAGCTTTTTTCTGTCACTCTCCAAAATGGGAATTCCTAATTTACATGAAGCTATTACTCTGCTGAGATCAGAAACTAGCACTTGGAACCCATTACGGTTCCCAGACCTCTTTATCTCAACTAGGGTAGACTCTAATCTAAGACTTCTAATCTCAGAAAGATGTCCAAAATAGGCTATAAGGTCAGAAACTTTAATGTATTTTTCATTAGGGTGCCTTATTATAAATTCACACAATATATTGAGAGTCAACATAAAATTCACTTGGGAGGAGATATCCAGAGTGCCAGACTTGAAGGTCCTCTAAGACTTACCTGCCAGGTGCATGTATTGCCAAAAGAATCCAAGCCAGCTTGCCATTCTGAGCTGCCTTTTGGAAGAGAGGCTCTTCCATGCTCTTTTGTGCTGTTGACTACACAGGATGTCAGGAAGACCACCCTCTTGGTATTAAGAACTTAAGATATTGAGGAAAAACTCAGAATAGACATACTAGAGTTAAAAGTCCCATAAGCCCTGTCTCCTCTCTTTACTAACACCCCTTAGCAGACACTAAAGGAAATACCAGAACCAAAGATAAGAACGACACAGAGCATACTCTCCTGCCTCCCTATTTGTTCACTGCCCTGAGCACCTGTAGAACCAGTCTCTCTGTATTCAACAGCTCCCCATAACCATTTCTTCCACAGATTTGTGTAATCAGTTTTGAACTCAACTCTTTTCACATCCACTGCATTTTAAATTCCAGATTTTGTCAACAAATATGCTATTCAGGGAAGAAATGTCATGTGTTTTGAACCTGCCATTTAGCTCTCATACAGTAAGAAACAGTGAATAATTGTTGCGTAGTCCCTTTTTCCACGATTCGTTATTTCATATGCCTTAAACACAACTCCTCAATCACCTACTTTCTAGGGTGAAGTGCTCCAAAACTACCTTACTTGTATTCAGGCTGTTCACTGCTTTAATTATTCCTCTCATCCATCTTTATACCCTTTGTAATTTAACTATATTTATTTGAAATGTGTAGGACAACACCAAGATTCAAGCAAGGAATTTACACAATGGTTTGTTCTCTATCCGTTCTTGTGCTATTTTGACCACAGAGATGATGTTTTCATGGCATTTTTACAATAACTCCAAGGTCTCTTTCATGAGTAATATTATCTATTTGAGAACCCATTGCCATATACGCACAGTTTGGGCTGTTTTCCTTCTTGTGCATTATTTTGCATTCATTGACATTGAGTTTCATTTGTAATTTTATTGCCCAGTTCTTCAGCAGTTGACATGGTCCTCCACCTCTTCATAGTTAGCTTTTGATTCAGCTAACTGAATAATTCAATTATGTTTTCATGGCATTTTTACAATAACTCCAAGGTCTCTTTCATGAGTAATATTATCTATTTGAGAACCCATTGCCATATACGCACAGTTTGGGCTGTTTTCCTTCTTGTGCATTATTTTGCATTCATTGACATTGAGTTTCATTTGTAATTTTATTGCCCAGTTCTTCAGCAGTTGACATGGTCCTCCACCTCTTCATAGTTAGCTTTTGATTCAGCTAACTGAATAATTCAATTTAAATAATTTTAGTCAGTTTACCCCACCCCTTTTTGAAATAATCTGTGAATATATTAAAGCCTATAGATCTAGCATGCTTACCTGGACTGCACCAGTATTCTTTCCTCTGTTCTAAAAACTGAGTATGTATTCCTACCCCTTGGTTTTGACTTCTAAAACATAAATTAACTCTTACATGGATCCCCCCGCCTTTTCCCCAAAGCAGCTTTATTTCCTTAATAGTTACCATGAGCTATGTTCTGGCAGGTTTTGAAAATATAAGTGGACTACACTGTGCAGTTACATCTCAATTATAAGCTCAGAGTCTGTGAAGCAATTTAATAGATTTGTGAGACCAGACTTCCCTCTAATGAAAGACTAGACCATTAGACATGTTTTCTAACAGATTTCTTATTACATTCTTTATTTCTTGTATAGAATACTAGAGCTTCTAAAAAACCCAACCAACAAACCAAACCACAAGAACAATATTGCCTATTTACAAGTCACTGATACTAGGAACAACTGTAGCAATAGGTTTCATATTGTAGTTATTCAGCTGTTCTAAATTTGACTTTTAGTGCTTTTGGCTGGTGAGACAGCTCTATTAGTACTCCTTACAAAAATTGTCAATAGAGTATCTTCTATTTGATCTTCAGTCTGAGAATTCTTTCCTTTCCTTTGAGTCATAGAATGATTCAAGTTGGAAGAAAGCTTGTAAGGTTCATCTAGCTCAGCCTCTAAGTTTTCAGTGCTCAAAGCAGGGTCAACACTGATTGAGTCCAACAGGCTTTTGTCCAGTTCTTTCTTGGCACCTTCAAGGACAGACATTTGACAGCCACACAGGTAACTTGTTCCAGTTCTTAGTTATCTTTACCATTAGAAACACCTCTGGTTCAATTTAGGACCACTTCTTGATCTTCCACCATGCACTGCAGCAGACTATTACCCTGTCTTCTCAGCCCCCTCTGATCTATGCTGCTGTTGGCAGCCAAGCTAAAATCAAACCCTACTCTCTCAGCCTTTGTGTTGTACTCCAACCCTGCACTACGATGGCCGCAAAGGTTCCTGCTGGTTATTTCCTTTAACTCCAAATGGCAGTCCTGCCCTTGAGCATGTCAGCTGCATCGCCCACCCCATCCCTCATCTTGGTGTCCCCTGCCAACTTGATAAGGGTGCTTTTGATATGTTCAAATGACAAATTTACCTATCTCTTGCCAAGAAAAGTTCTGCCAAGTCTCATTTAACATATCTCAAGAATTCCTTTCCGATTTCTACCTCCTTTAAGGTCTCTATCATGGCCTTTTTTCTTTGACTACTTTTTTACTGAACCACTATACACCAGCCCTGAGACAGGGGAATTATTTAATTACTAACTTTCACTTCTAGCAAATGATTTGAAAATTTTATTTTAAATTATTTTTGGTTTTCCTCATATAAATACAGATTCCATGCTTTTACTTCCAGTATTGAAAGACTCAGACTTTGACTTTTAACCTTCTCCTTTATTTGTCTTCTTAAGTATTCGTTCCCTTCCCTGCCCTTCCCCACAAAGGTTGATTTGGTAGATACTTAGGGTGAACAGCTTCAGCATTTATCTGCCTCTTACAGACTATTTTTAAACATTTTTAATTTCCCCTCCCCTTCCCATGTTAAACACTCTAGTGGTTTTTCTGGGCTTCCTTCCCCCCCACCCTGGCTTACAAAAGCCACTGAATGTGAGCATATTAAGAGGGTGATGTATAAACTTTGAGGCATCACCTATGTGCTGCTCAGGCCCTGTTTCTGGTGTCTAGAAGTGTAGTCTCCATCAGTGTCAGGAGGGACTATTGGATCTAGACATGATTAAGCCTCTAATTACAATGGTGTTTTCTCATTTTTAAAGACTGTTTTCCCTATGTCACAGTCTTTATGCAGTTTGGGATGAACAACAGGAATTTAGCTATTCAATTTCAATACAAATATGTTACATGTTAATCATATAGTTAACTCATTCACTGGTTTCGCAGTCTCCTTCAGAATACAGAACTGCTGTTAGATCTAAAGTTAGTCTAGCTGAATATCTTTTCTTTTTGGGGACATCTTTAAGTAAATGAACCAACTGCTTCACTGAAATTCACGGTACAGTAGCTTCTACATGCATTTGCTAGCTAGTGGTGAAAACAGCATTTTCACCATCTTACTGTAATACTTTGTGAAATATAACTACAAGTATTCAGTTAACAATAATGCCAGCACGTACCAGAATAAAATTTGAACACAAAATGAAAATTGTTTTAGTTAAACTCTTTTAAAGCATGAGTCATTCTACTGTTAGATTCAATCACTTGCTTGTAGATCTAGATGTACAATAGTCATGCTACATAAAACCTTTAGACCTAATGCATATAGCACAATTACATTTCAAACAACAGGGAAAACAAGAATAATTTTTCCAAGAGCACTACATAGTAGAAAAATTAAATAGACCATTTGCCATTACATCTATTCCCTATTAAGTCAGCTCTTGGAATTTCCTGCAGGGAACACTACATATTTTACACCTCCAGTGGATGAATTTTCTAAGAATGTTTACTTTCTCTAGTTGTTAAAACTAATTTCCTCATGCCTGTTTACACTCACATTTTCAAAAATCCAGTCAAAGTGAAAGAAAACTAATAGAAGTCCACATGGTTTTCATGGTGGATCACTTTGCTAACAAAAATCTATTTTTGCATTATGTTGTCAGGCTTCGAAATAGTACCTGCTGTCTTCTGCAGCCAAAGTACCCAAACTTACAGGTACAAGACACTCAGTTGCCTCAGCAGAGGATATCCCAAAACATTTGTTCCAATGAGCAGATGCCTCATTACCTTCAGACTGTTATGGAAACTTCTCCCCCACCATGAATGACTTTTTCTAATAATCCAATCAAATTACTGTGCTTTGTCAGTTTGACAGGACAGCAGATATAGTTATTTTGTTTGTGATCTTAATCACAGAATATTCTGAGTTGGAAGCAAACCACAATGATTACCAAAGTCCAACTCCTGGCCCTGTACAGTGCAGCCTCAAGAATCACACCATTTCATACAACCTTGTTCAGACAACAGAAAGATTGATGTCTTGAGACATTTTGGAATGCATGTGGGGGAGTAGGGGACAGGTCAGGCCTTGCCATGGTGAGGTACTGAACTGCCCCATGGCCCCCAGCCCTGGAGCCTCTATCCCAGCCTGGCAGTGGTGCCAATCACAGGCACACCAGAGGCAATGCTCCACTCTGCCCTAACTCAGCTCCTGAGTGGCCAAATGACAAGAAGTCCCACCTGGGGGAAAGGCCTAGGAAGACCAAGGGGTATTTAAGGCTGAGCACAAGGCAAAGCATTTGTCTTGACCCTACCTTCATCTTGGAGTTTCTATCTGAACACTGCTGGAAGCCAGAAGAGGAAGTTGTACATGTGCTTTTCTGTCTTTCTTCTTCTAATTCTCTCTTCTTGGAATTTCTTGAGTAACTTAAAATTGAATGGGCTTAAAGTTTGCTAAGTTGAATGGGCCAAGTTAATGCTCTGAGAAGCGTCTTATGCTGATTGAATGTTGTGCTAAACCTTTTGCCAAAGTTCCTTGATTGTGTCAGTAAACTTTTGTGTTGTTTTGGCCTCTTGAGAATATCTTGTCAGTATTTCTCCAGTGTGTTAAACTCAGAGTACATGAACCATTGTAAGCCCTTTTAAAAGGCTTCTTGAGCAAATTGATTGGGGCCTTACACTTGTAGAAATCTACAGGTGTCTCTGGATAGAAGTTTGCACAAGTCTTTATTATCAGGTAACACAGGTTGTTACACTTCTATAAAAATCAACAGAAGTGATTTTTGAATTGATTTTCAATATGCCTCTGCACAAGGCAGCAAGACACTGAAGCATAGCTGTGCAGGCCCATATGCACAGCTAAAGGTAGTTACTCAAAAGGAGTCACTAAAATACTTGCTATTTGGGTGGAAATGAAAATAATGAAAATAATGTTTTGCAAAATGGGTATGAAGACGTAGAGCCCGTTAAAAATGGCCCGGCCTCTATAGCCTCACTGACAACAGTATTGTTCTCTGCATATCCTCTCTCCTGTATCCAGTTCCATCCCCAGTAAAAAATACTCACAGCTTCTCAAGCCTACACTTCAGATAACTCCTATAAATTCATTAGTCCTGCAATGACAATAAGCAAGTAAATGAGTAATAGTACAAACTATACCCTGCACCCTGTACATGTTTTTGTAAGAATTTCCCAGTGGGACAAGATCTTTAACATCCTTTTCACACTTGCAACACGGACACAATTTAACCCTGCACAGTACAACAGTGAAATCAATGAAATGTGTACTTCAGATAAATGCTATTACTTAATTTAGTTTGCAAAGACAACCCAGCAGGTAGCAGTCAAAGTAGATTGGCAAGAAAATTAAATAGGCTATATCATACCTCCACTACTTCCCAGATACCCTTTGCTTTCTACCTAACTGGCAATCTGACAAAAAAACTTATCAGGCAATGAAAAGTTATGAAAAGTTTTGTGCCAGCAATGTGTGTGGAATGTGCTGTGAAGCACTTTCTGCTTATGAAGTCTAGATGTGTTCACAGTATGTAAGAAAACAAATGTATGTACAATTAATAGTGCAGAATATTACTCAAGAGCAATCTGAAATACAAAAATCCTGCTTCAATCTGTTATATCTCTGGAAACACTTCATTTACGATAGTTATAAATGGCAAATACCTACCTAACAAATGTATAATCAACTTCTGATTGAATCACTTCTCATGTCAGTTTTTAATTTTCTCAGTATTTTTCTTTTAGCAACACCCTCCAAGTGTTGCAATTCAACCAATTCCACTCAAGGGTATGCAAAAGACATTAAGAAAACATGAGATTTATCAGTTTTGTGTTTTGGCTGACTATCAAAATGGTACATGCACAAGCCTGTCTAAAAACCTTTCAAGGTTGCTATGAACATCTATGTGTAAGTCTTACATGCCACAAGAGCAATGACTGTTATAACTATATTTATAAGCAAAACCCAACATGCCTCTTGTATACATGATATCAACAAAAGAAGCTACCTGTATACATTTTATATTAAACACTGAGAATCTGAAGAAAATCCCATAGAGCAAAAATGGTCTTTACAACTTAAGCTGTATCAGGTGCCAAAATAATAAATGAATTCCAAAATCTTGTTCATTATGATAGGGAAATATTAAAGTGACCCTCCCTCTTCATTCTACTGAAATTACATCACCCTGCTACATGGACAAGTCCCACATTATAGTTTTTAGGCTTCAAACAAGCCTTTTCCATGGCCAATTGACATTGAACCATGCCATAAATCAAATCCCTCCTGATGGGAGAGAATTTTTTAAGAGTCCGTGCAAGGAGTTTCAAAACTGAGACTTTTCCTGGAGTTTCAATGCTGCCAGATAGTTGTTTATCAAGTCTTATCAGAGGAACAGAGCCACTAGCATGACCCAGGCATAACACAGAGCACAGAAAGCAGGAGAGAAGTCTAATTATCAAGATTTACATGGCCTTTTAAAGATATTTTAACCAACAGTTACTAAAAAGTCTATTATTTTCACTTTCCTACCAATTATTCAGTAACACGGCCAAGAACTGCAGAATTCTCTGTCCAATCCTTCCAAACTATTTTTACTGCAGAATATGGAGTAGTAAAGGAAGAAGGGAGAAAGTCTAGAGAACAACAACAATCCTCCATTTTGATATTTTCTACTCTTATCTATTTTACTAAAAGGAGAAGCCCAAAACCTCTGAATTTTTCACCTTGTGACAATCTTACATAGTAGTCTATCCCCAAATTCACACCACTGTATTTTCCAGTTCTTGTCTGATTGTTGGTAATTTTTTCCAAGGTTGGAGGTTAAAACAGTGTTGTTCAGGGGGGGTAAAAACCCTTCAAAACAGGCAGAGAAATATTGGTTCCTACAGCCAATATTTTCTCAGTTCTCATTACACTACCAGCAAGATCCCAGGCTCACCAGAACTATATCACCTATACTCCTTTTAAAATGCAACTAAGAGGATTCAATTTATCTCATCTCAGTATTTTTAGCTAGTAATGCCTATTTCTTAAGAAATTATTTCTTCCTCTTTGAACTTCTCCAATGAAGACAGCTTCTGCAACATTGTCTGCTCCTTCCACAAGTGGTCCTGAAAGCTTTTGCAGGCAGCTCCCATTTCCTTCTTCAGAAGCCTCTGAAAAATGCTCCTACAATGTGTCAAATATAAATTCTGCAGCATACTTCATATTACTGAACTGATCAGGTTGGAAGCTCCTTGTTTCAGACAGCTGTCTGACACCACTGAAACTACTTACTGGACCTTCTTCCTCTGGCTCTCCCTAGATTGGAGAAATTCACATGCTTGCATTTGCACAGACCAAACACACTAGAATGACATTCTGAAGGCTGGGAAGGCTGTCAAGGTTACAGTATAACTATATATAAATTGCTCTGTCTCTGAATATTAATAATTTACTAGAAGATACATTGTAAACTACACATACTTATAACAATATTTGTCAAAATTGATTTAGGCATTTTTCGTAAGAGAAGAAAGGAACATTTTTGCTACAAATACATTTCACATTATATTGCTCTTAATAATATTAAAATTTATTTGAAGTAATTAACATAAAAACAAATTTACAGCTGAATTAAATTGAAAAAACAGAACAGGAACATTTACAACCAAGTAACAGACTAAAAACTGGAAATATAAAAAAATTTTAAAAATTTTGTAAATATTTTTCTGTCTCTTGGAACTACTTATGTCACCAATAGATGCTAACAATCTAAGAACAAACTGGCATGCTAATGCTAAGCATGAACGTGTTCTAATATTAGCATCTGCTTTACCTGCTTCAAAATGAAAAATAATGTTAACACAAGGAAGCTACTCCAATAAAAATAATTTAGTGGGTCAAAATAATTTTTCTACGACTTCCATCACAAAACTCTCAAAACTATTTACAGGAGGAAAAGGCAATTCACCCTATTCTCATTTGCTATCCATCCATCCTGCTGGAAATATGGACGAACTCAGAACTAAATCCTATTTTTTTTCTTGGAAACATGAAGTAAAAGATTTTTTGATGTCCTTGATTTAACATCCAGCGGCACATTTCCTTGAGAAAGGCTTCTAACAAAGTTTCTTGACATATTCTGTTCTTGCTTCCTGCTCTTTATTTTCATTCCTAGTGAAGAAAGAAATGCTATTAGAAATAGGGAGACATTCAATAAATGTAAGTAGAATTTAGCCTACATGGACCACCGTTTCAGAATATGCTCAAGAATTTTTACACATTTCTTTCCATTACTGAAAGCCTAATTTTAATATGCAAAAATGTAATCAATTTTAGCTCAGCAATCCAGTGTTTTAATTGTCTAGAAAGTCGAATGCTTAGACCCTCAACTGGCTTGAGATGCTATCAAAACGGCACAGTGGTCTATACAAAGGTGTAGGAATATGTAAAAATGTCATTAAGCCTTCTTATTATAGAATAGGATTGAAAAATGAACACTATGTCATTAGAGAAAGTTTTGTCTTTTTAATCTGTAAACAACTTTTCCTCTTAGGTATTTGGTTATGGTTTATTCTGCTCTTGTAATGCACGCTCTTGAAAATAAAGTGTATTTCATATTAAGTTAAACATTGAACAATCAAAACTTTATTCCCATTTCAAAACATGCTTTGCATTACATAGTATCTGAATTCCAGAGTCATGATTGAATAGCGCTAACTTCATAACCTGGTCAGTTGTAGTAGACATTGATACTGATATAACCATGTATGCAATTTGCCAAATAAGTAACTTGGTTAGACAGAATTTAGACTCAGATATTCAGTTTCCAGAAAGCTTCTTGTAATACAACCTCAACATTTCTCATGAATTCAGAATAAGACATTTTCATATGTACTTGCTTCCTCAAAGTAATTTTTACTTAAAAACATGTATGTGCTGTAAAACTGGTGTATTGCCCATGCCACTGGAAAAAGCTACACAAAAGAAATATTTTTTCACATTGCTTTTCCATTTCATAAGAAGAGCAGACAAAAATTTTAAAACTAATTTTGGATCTCCTCTAAACAGCCCAAGAAGATCATTAAGTGTATCATTGAAAATAGAGAGGAAAAGGAGACAATTGGGTAGAGATGAAGGAAAATTGTACAGATTTAGCACATTAAAATCTGCTGCAGGTGCCAAGCAACTTAGTCCCATGCACTAGAAAAGGCAGAGGTTTTTATAAAGTTGTGAAGACATTTGTGAACATTCACTGAAAAAATTATTTGTAACTGATTTTATTATAGAAAAGATTTATGCACCTCAGAGAGAAGCCATATAATTGAGGCAAACTTTCACAGAATAGAACTTGCTAATATTATCAGCAGTATGTTAGAAGCAAAATAACTTTTCCTCAGTTATTGTTTTTGCCCAAAATAGCCCCAAATTTTAAGACCAATAAGTCTCCGAAAAAACCTGTTATCTGTTAAAACAAATCAGTGTAGTGTTGCAAACTAAGGCAAACAATTAAAAACAGGCATGGAAATTATTAGAGAATTTTATTTCCTGATAAACCACATTTGGGCAAAATTGGTAATTAAATTCACCAAATTTCTCAACAAGTACATAAACTATTTTAGGTGGAAGACCTTGGCTCTTGGGGAAAAGGTGTTCCCAACAACCTTGTTGAATTTTGATTACATACTATCTATATAACTGACATTCTGATTTTTTTTAAAATAAAGGGATATACTATTCAAACCAATGGCTTAGTATACTATCACAGCAATACATGCTATTAAATTGACAAAATAAATTGAGTAGCAATCTTAATTTTGCACTTGCTGTACAATCACTGTTACCAATGCAGTGTCATCCACTCAAGCTCTGACACTTACCAGACACTTGGGGTACTCGCAAGGCTGCGTGGCTTAACAAGATGTCCTGTCGAATGCGTTTTGCAGAAACCGGGTCTTCCCGGCTGCCCAACACAGTGTTTGATGCAGAACTGGAAAAGTTGCCAGAAAGGTGTTTGCTTTCAGTACAGTCACTAAGCTTATTACAGTAGTTTAGGCCTTGCAGTGCAGAAGTACTTTAAATATTATCCAGTGTTCATAGAATCATAACAGAATGCAAACAATAAACTAATTTATTATGTATATCTGTGGATACTAGTCCCTGTTTTCCTTTTTAAAAATTTACAAAAATGCTTCAACTGTGAAAGTAAGAACTAATGTTGCCACTTGTATTAAAAGGCAAGACAATATGTCATATTTTTTTTGAAACTACAGAAGTCAGTTTGATGGTCATCACATACAAATTATACTAAGAAATAATCTTAAGGCATGTTACAAAATCCTTGAAATGACCAAGCTGTGTTTATTGAACAAATCACATTTTTTTATTGCTACAATAACTTTTCTAGGGCCTCCAACACAGTTGGAGGGGGTGGCTTCATTGCAGACAATACTTTTTAACTAGGCTGCAAGAAAACTGTTACAGCTTCAAATTCATTAAAACAAAACCTCTATATTTTATCCATAGCATTTTATGTGATGGACTTAAGGTCTACAGCAAAAATTATGAACCTATCTGATCTCACCCTTTTGCAACTGCCTCACAAATTTCCTCGGTTCCACTCGGCAAGACAGCCTCATAAACAAGCTAATTGTATTTATGTTCCAAGTTCCTATGCTTTTCCTATTCCTGTAACAAATATTGTATTATTTCCACTTTATAGTCCCCTAACTCACACTTTCTTAATAATAATTTTCTGCCTAAATAAAAATATATAGCAAGCAGCAAAGGCTAAGACTTGCCTTGTGCCAGTCCTAAAAATCTACTCATGCATGCTTCTTGCAAGGGAACTTATGCCAATAAGAATGTAATTTGGTAAAATAGTCTCTCTTATGACTGACTTGCCTCTTACCCCTTTATCCTCAAAATACGACTGTTTCAAATTATACTTCTAATGTGGACAATATGACTGAAATTTATATTTTTATTCTAACATTAGAAAGAGATGAATGACTGGAGAGAACCACTTCAATCAGGGAAAGCACGGGAAAGAAAAGAGGGAAAAAGTAAGGAAGAAAACAGAATGAAGGCACACTCTGAAAAGTAGGAGCATATTCCTTTCCTGCTTCACAAATGTGTTTTCATTCCTTCTCTTCATCATCAACTGCTAGACAAAACCATAAAGAATCTCAGTATACAGACAAGTTACTGAGGCAGAATGATCTCTATAAAAGGAATAGAAGTTGTGGGATTTTTCTGTAGTGGAATTCTAACTTGGAAATTGGGAAATATGTTTGAGACACAAAAGAAACAAGGTGAGCAGAAAGAGCTAGTCTTTTGGGAAGAAATAAGCATATATATACATGTTTTAAAATTATTACATAGTTATTACAAAAAAAAGTACTTTAAAAGCCTGTCTGAGAACTTTTATCTTAAGACTAGATAAATCAGGCTCCAGAAGTTCCCACCTCTCCCTAGAGAGAATGTAGAAAAAACTAGCTTGGTTTCAGAAAACAGGTGATTTATTTTGCTAAATTCATAATCAGCTCTTTGAAAATGTGAGCAGTGCCTCTTTTCTCATCCTAGAGCAAAAGAGTTTATTCCTCATCCTAGCAAGATAGTTTAGAACAGTAATTGATAACAATTGGAATAGTAACATGAAACTAGACCAGCTGAATGTGATCTCCTAGGATAATTCTCTATTTTGAAGGTGCTAATAAACAAAAAGGTGTTTAAGTTACTTCCATGTCCTGTGATCTATCTATAGACTTGCTCCAACATTCTTGAGATATCCACCATAACACCTGTGTGATGGTAGCTCTACTCACTGTCTAGCAACAGGTGACTCATAACATGATTTTAAAAAAGGTTGTATCAATTTTTGCTTTTCGAAATAGGAAAAAAAAAAAAAAAGACCAGCTGTTTCATCAGCTGTTCCATAGCTAATCAGGTTTTTAATACATTAAATAAACCCAAAACCAACCAACCACAGAAATACACACACAAAAAAATTACAATTCAACTTATTGTCTATTCAGTTTCAGCTTTTCTGGTGCTCCTACTAACAAGCCTCTTTTAGGGTCATAGACCAGAAGTGATTATACGAAAGTTCTTCCTAGAGCAGATCACAAAAACTAAGTCACAATATATGAGACAGAAAATGAATTATTGGAAAAACAAAGTTGATCATGTAACTATTGTCATGTATATCTTTTCCCCTGCTTTTTATTTTGGTAGTTTCTAATGTGTTCCAGAAAAGGCAGAATGCTTTCAAAAAACTTAGATTTTTAATTGATGACGAAATTTCTTTTTTCAGAATTATGTGCCATCTTTCTATTTTGAGTAGACAAGCAGCTACACAAGACATGATATTAGCTTGTAATTATTAAAACAGAAGTTCTTAAACCAAGATTAAAAAAAAAAAAATCTACTGAAGTTACCTGGAAAAGCAAAAAAAAATTCAATTGAATTCAAACATATTTGAATCACAACATGTGACATGCAGGTCCAAATGAATTGTACAAGATGCTTTCATATTTAAAATAGAATATAGAAACTGAAGTAAGAACATAAGAAATGAAAACTCATTTTGTATAGAAGGGTTAGTTTAATCCTACCTTAATACTTTTCTTTTTCTCTGAGCAGCTGAAGTCATTGCCATATACGAGGGCTTCTCAAATACCGGAGCAGAATTTTTGCTTCTTAAGGAAGAAAGATCAAGTCTGAAATAAAGGAATTACATTTGTGTAAAACATATTCTTGGTAAAGTCAAGTAAATTTGTTCTTAACTGTAAACAAATATATGGTAAGTTGAAAACCAAAACTGGAAATTCATCTCATTAATGTTGAAGTAGCTTTGCAGAATTCAGACATACACAGCAGCTTTAAGCATGGCATTTCACAGTGTGGTTAAGTATCCATTTTACAGACAGGAAACATAAGGCCTAGAGAAAGTAACTTGCCTGAGGCATCACAATCAGTTTAAAAAATGCTGTATTTTCTTTTTGGTACATATCTTATAAAACAGGAAAAGCCTTCAACTTCATTTGTTGTCACTAACACACTGTTTTCAAATAATGGCAGAATTGAATCTAATGTTGATCAAAATTGAGGGTTTGATTTTCAAAATGTTGGGTTTATTTATAAAATGGATATAAATGGAAAAACCCACCTGTAAAGACAGACAGGATTAAATTATTTGGTAATATTTCTTGCCCATATAAAAGGAAAATACCTTTGCACAATGCTATTGCTGCATGGCTGTGACTCCTTTACAGATGAGTAAGTAGACATTTCAGTTGTTTCATCTGTACCTTCATAGAGAATTACTGTTGAGTTCATGACGTTTTCATCACACTCTGGGATTACATCACATGTAGTGTCCATAATACTGGCCTTTTTGACTGGCATATCTGTACTACATGCACTGACTTCCTCTAGGCCTGCAAGGTGTAAAGCCTTCTTTATCACAGTCTGAGTATAGAAGCTTTGTACTGGCTTTCTGCAAGAGTCTGGTGTATAGACTATAGGGTAGACTTCCTTGGCAAGAGAATCCTCCAGGTGCTGGAGGCTGCATCGGTTAGAGGCAGGTGGAGTTGGAGCTACGACTGGAGAGTCCATCAGCCTCCTCCTAGTTCTTTTCTGTGGTGGTTCTGTACATTCTAACACTTGTGTATTTTTATTCATTTCTTGTGATGGTGTACCAAAAGAGGTGCCTGTGAAGCGTAAGTAACAATGGTTAGCACATCTAACTGTACATACTACTTAAATCTTGCATTTTCCCTCCTCTTCCCTACTGAGATATTAGCCGAAATTATTACAAATCCTATTTATTTCATATTCACATCAACTTGATCATATAAGTGAAATTATTTCTATTGCTGCTTAGTCTAAGATGGTATTTGCTCTGTGACACTCAAAGTATTATAAATATGCATAGGTTGGTATAGTTAATCCCAGAGGTTATACAAATAATCACAAGTAAGATATGACACATGCAAGAGGGAACGGAAGAGTAGGGGTATTGGAAATTATTGCACTACCACAACAAAACTCATATTTTAAGGTGGAACAATCAAAGTAATCTACATCTGACTCCTGATCATAGCCATTTTTTCCCCAGCAAGTACCTTGCAGAATATTGAGAGGCTGTTGAAAAAGGAATGACACAGAACCATTTAGAGGGAAAAAATTATCTGACACTGCAAATGAGAAAGTAGGGTTTTGGAAAGGGGGAAGCAAAGTTACCAGGATTCTCTCACCCCACTCTATCAACTGCTCTAGAATATAACTTCCCCCACCCTCAAAAATAAAGCAAGCAATACAGTGTAATTGGCCATTCTCATTCATCCTGATTTAAACTATTTTTCTTGAAGTATCATAATGTTTTTCTTTTCAGGCAGGTGGTAATAAAGGCAATCTACAAAGTAAGACAGAAAAGGCCTTTCTTTTATTCAAGCTTTCAGTGAAGGAGGATCATTTTAAGACACAGCTCACTGTTCAAATGGGTAGGCAACTGGTGACTTACACAGTTAATAACAAAAAAACTATGGAATTTCTTTTTTAAACAAATCAAGAGCAGGAGAGGGCTGTCAAAACCCCAAGTGCTTTTATATTTAACTTCCAGTGCAAATTTAAGAAATGAAGCCTAGTATCCTTAAAATACCTGTGGATTGGCTCCCCTTCAGCTGGCAGCCACAGATTCATACTTCTCCTTTCTGCATTGCCTACTCCATGCCTATGAGCAACTAAACTGCAAAAAGAACCCCTGCTTTTTAAATTCATGCAAGTTACTCAGGAATTAGCTACGGTATTCCTAGTACAGTGTTGATAAATATTTATTTCTTCTAAATTTCATTCTATTTTTGCCTCAGACTAAGAAAGCTAGTTTGAACTCCTCAGTCTGAATGCTTCTATAGTTCTCTCTCATGCGTTAACACTTAGGGCATTTCAACTGTTCTGAAAACATTCTTTGAACAGGACAAAGACTGATTAAAAACATGTATGTATAGTATTATTTCACCTCCACAAGCTTGATTTGTTACAGAAAGCAAGGCTTAAATAGTTGCAGTTTTTTCTCTGCTTACCATTTCTCAGGCCCCATTTAATTTTGACCTCATTGACCAGTTGCAACCCAATTTGCCAAGATGCTTTAAAAAAGCCAATTCCCCAAGTACCCTGAGAAATCAGATGTCTTGGGGAAAAGGCCCAAGTAAGATCTTCATTGAAGAAAAGCCAATGAGGGATGATCTTGGCACCGTTGTTGCCTACACACTTCGGTACTAGACATGCCATACAATTGGATACCCAGCTGCATGAGATGATGCCCAATTAGAAAATACAAAATAGAGCTATAAGAGACAGCAAAGGATTTAAAAGATCACAATGAGACCTATACCTGTTCCAGGAGGATAGAACAGGTAGTATCAAAGTGTGTACAAGGAGCAAGTAAATGAGATGGTTAGATATAGGCCACATGTCTATTCTATGTAGTCACAACTTAATTCAATATTGAAAACTTAATTATTCAACTTAGAAAAAACAAAGCAAACATTTATTCCTCTCTTAGGGGCTTAGTGTCAGAATGAACAATGTTTAAGTTCCTTATGGGAAAAGTAGTGTGGACAATTACATGAATGATTACAATTTTATTACATGAACGATTACAATTCGATTATGTTGCTTCCAGCTTTGAAGAAACAAATACATAGAAAACTTGGGCCTGAGAGGACTACATTAAATAATTGAACTGTGAATTTGTCTATGTGTGCACCTATGTAAAGTTCACTTTATGTATGTAAAGGACTTTTTCTCGGTTAAAATGCAAAATATATTATTTTCTTATACCACATCTAATCCATGACCAGCTTTCACCAGGTGAAATGCAGCAGGTTGCTGACATGCAGTGCCTTGATTGTAATCTAAACACTAAGTTAATTCATATATTCTCCATGAGTAGTGGAATGGAAATAGCAGTAAAACAGGGCCTGAATGTTGCCCAAAAAATCTTTACCTCCACCCAAAATAAAATAGGCCCATTGTGATAAAGACGTATTTCTCCAAGACTTGGTAGGATTTAGTAACAAACAAGAAACTTACTTATGAACAATTTAAAACAACTACTCTCTGACACTATCAACAATGCTATGCCTCATTACTGTGCTTGCTTTTTAATTTTGTTTTAATGAGTACAACATATACTTCAGTGTAATAGACTAACAGATCTTTAAAAAAAAAATTCAAGTCATCACAACCAAAAATTGAATCCAAACCTTTTTTAAAAAGACTTTTGATGTCTTATATTCGTAAATACAAGAATAAGGTTTATATAACCTAGTGTTTGAAATAACTATCCATTAAACGCCTCAGGACATTTAAAATATTCATTTATTAGATTTTATTCCTACTTATATGCATCTGAATGTCTGTTTCAGGAAAAATAATGGTTAGAATTCTATTAGTCCATTGTTACATTAGGACAGGGAGGTTTCAGTTTCAGAAAGTTTGCTTACTGTAAGACACTGAGGTTTTGCTAATGTCCTAAAGTTACTAGAAGGAAGTCTGATGGAGAAACATTTTGGTGGGAGTGCCAAGGTTTAGAAGCTTCTACAGGCCTAAATATTGGAAGCATTTTAAAATTAACTGTAAATGAAAGCATTTAAATCATTAACTAAATACGTAAAGAACACAAAGATACTGCCAACATAAATAATTTGATGAATTCCATTATAATGGACAGCATTTTGTACTGTAATACAAGTAAACTAATAATGATAGTTGCAGGAATTCTATATAAAGCAACTATAAGCTGTTAGCAAAAACAAAGACCTATTTTTAAAATTTATTTATTTCTGAATAAAACTCATTGTAAAACTAAGTTAAAACACAACAAGCTTTTCTTGTCATTAAAGTGTTAGAAATCATATAAAATACTTAAGAAGTGTCCCTCCCCATAGCTTTTTGTGAAATTATTATGTTGCTCCTAACACAGTAAACAGGTAAACAAACATCATCAGCAGTATCGTGCTTAACTTGGCTTCACTAAGTAACATAAACCAAATACGATGCAACAAAAACAACTCCAAAATCCTAATTCCACTTTAGCTTGTTGTTCTACTGTATATAGCTCCAAACAATTACAATCTCAGGTAAATAAAAATACAGCAAGGAAAACATTTGGACCCACAAAATAAAGAATTGCCAGTGTTTCTATTTCCATCTTATTAAGGAAGCAAGATACTGAAGCTTCTTTTTGCAAGTGCTTTTAAAAGCTACTATTGAGAAGTTTATGCAAAAGGGACTCAGACAACTGAAGCTGCTACAGAAACCCTACTATATCCATAAATTTCTAAATACATGGTACTGAAGATGATACAGTGGAGAAGCAAGTAGGGCTATTTATATTTCCTTAAAGAACAAATCTAAACAGTTCCTGAATGGATGTCTAAGGGTAATCATTAAGTATTGTCATTATCTTTCAGTAGGAAAATAAACAACATGCTCCAACTTTAAAAAAAAAAAAATTTCAAACCTGTTCCATAATAAGGCAGAGAAATTATGTTTATAGTCTGTATTTGCTTCATGTTTTATAGCTACTTCAATCTTTTGCATCAATGTCATCATAATAATTCAGTAATATTTTTTATTTCATATACAAAAATGAATCACTTATGTACTTTACAGAACAGCCAAAGTTAACCTGATGAAGTAGCTTAAAAGAAAAATTTGGAAGTTTTATTTCCGTAACTAGTACTTTCAGCTACAATGCTTCTCTTTAAAAATTAACATTATACCAAACATATTTTAGAGTAGAGATCACATATTTGCTGATCCTTAATTTCAGGCTGATGTTTATAAAACACAATTATCAAAATTCTTTAAGATACTATTTAAGAGATTCACTCAGAAATTAAACATAAAAGCCATCATCCACTGATCAACCACCAGTGATATGAGGTGGTTTTGTTCCGTAGTTTGTTGTATCATTTGTCCCAAAAGACTACTCAGAAGTACTGATTTATCTGACAAGAAACACAGCAATATCAGATATTTACAGCCCTGTGCATTAATACAAGAAGCAGAATGCACTATGTGTGAAACATGAGTCACAGCAAAAGTGAGCAGAGCTCATGGCAAAACTACTCTGATGAATTGAGTTAGTTCTAATTGACATTAGGGACAAAATAATGGCCAAGACTTCTCTTCTTCTGGAACTCATGCTAATACATGCATAAGGGGATTATTTCTGGAAACTGTGCTAAATTAAGTCTACCAGGTTGTTCTGCTAAAGTGAAATTAAATATTAATGTATGCATTTCAATAAACATTTCTGGGCTACCACTGATTGATCAAATTACAATTCTAATCATACATTTTCATTCTTTAACAACTGACTCATGGAATTCCAAATTGCAAATGAGGTCTAGTCAAGGCATTTCAATTATTTAATATTCCTTTGACCCAAAGGCATCATCACTGTGATGGCAAGTTTCACAACAGTTTCACAAACAACAGCTGTGAACTGAAAAAGGCCCATATCCAGGCTGCATTCTTGCAAGTCCCAGTGATCAGGTGTACTGTTTTACACAGCATGAGAAAAAATACTTAGAAATCACATAAGACAGTAAGAAAGAGCTGCTTAATAAGACAAATCTTTCCTATTCCAGACGTGTTTTTCCTGCTTTTAATCAAATCTTTTACTATGTACAACTATACCCCAATTTTTTCTGCCATACAAAATAAAAAATTGACTTTTCAGATCAGAATGTTTGTGACAAGGGGAGGCAATAGATGCCTTTTTTTCTTCCTCTCATAAATCAATTCCATTCTCTCAGTGGTAATGTACAGTAAGGCATCTGGAAATGAGATGCTTGAAACAGTGCCAAGAACTTCCCCATTCACAGAAATACTTGCAAGTACCAGTCAGAGCTCTCCAGCCCTCAGTCTGAATTCTGAATACTGTATGGCTCCCCATTAATGAACACTTCAGAATGGATGCCCAAATACATTCTTAAATGAACCTGTTTCCATAGCTCGTGCTTTCTTTGACACAGTTAAATTGTTCATCGCATTGCACATTTATGGTTACATGAAGCGTACAGAAGCTTAATCTAAATTTTTAATGTATGTGTCAAAAAAAGAGAGAAGATATTGGAAAGCCAGCATTTTCTGTAAAAAGCAACAATTTTTACTTTTAATTAAGGTCAGAATTTTAAATGAGGTGTTTAAAGGTTTCAAAGGCTAAAGGAGAAACAAGATAGAGAAGGAGGCCAAGTCCTGGAGTGAAGCACTACACGTGCTTTAACAAACCATATGAACTTGAATTATCTTTCACTAGAAATCAAGAGCTGATTCACAAGAATTGACTATCTTGATAATTTGACCATAGAAACAGATATTGAATGAATGGCCAGAAAACATCTTTATCTTTTCCTCCCACACTACGACTTTATTATATTTAAGAGACTCTTTACACAGAAGAAATCTTCATTAGAAACAAAGATTTAGGCATTACTGGAAATCAGCTGAAATTCTTTGCTATTTAGAAACTCCTGATAGGAAGAAGGATCTTATAACAAGATAATACCAAAATCAATTAATACAATAAAGTAAGAACATTTAGAATTATATTCCAAGAACCTACTTCATAGAAGACCTTTAACAAAACCTAGAACAAATCCCCCTACCCTTTCAGTTTTGCTATCCTTCTCTTTACAATTTTTAAATTCCTTTTCCACATCAATTACTAGTTTGACTTCCTTCTTCAGGACCAGCTAGCAAATGCAGTTAATTCCAAAGAAACACACAAGAAGTTAAGGTCTTGGTTTCATAGTTTTACCTATTCTGCAGAAATTATGTAGCTGCTTTGACCTTTGGGAGACAGTGCTTGTAAACAGAAAAGTTATTTGTGTGACTTAAAATACTTTTTAAGTGAGAACAGCCAATAGCAATTAATTTGCATTTGAACATTGTCATGGTTCTCCGAAAGAACTGCAGGCAAAACTTTAGTGTCATTAAAAAAGTTTCTGCAATGATTACTGCCTCATGTTCTGCAACACACAGAATTCAGCACCGTCTTTAAATACAGATGGTTTCCTGCATCACTACCAATTTAAATACATAGTAACTAAACAGGGACCTGTAGTTTGTTAATTACTGAAACTTCCAAATATGGATAAGGCACTGATACTTACGGCATGGGGTGTTTGGTCTGCTCACAAGCTGCGGGAATGAAAAGATAGCTGACATTTCTACTTCATGGTTTTGATTTTGATTCTTTTCAGTCTGGTCAGCCCAAGCTACCGATTTTTGTCTTTGAATCAGTTGCTCAACCTCTGCAAATTCAGTCTCACTTAAGTCATTTGTCAACCCAGCTTCTTTCAAAATCAGGTATTGCTTGCGAAGAACTGGAAGTGCAGTATTTAGTACTCTGTAAACCAGCAAGAGGCATGACAAGTTTGCTTAAGAAAACATAATTTTAACTCAGAAAACAAAAAGTTTGAGAAAAATCTTACTTCTGTTTCAATTAAAACTAAATTCTCTAAATAGGTCTTCTCAAGTTACACATGTCAGAATGTAAGTCTTATCACACCTGCCCCGAAACCATACTTACTTTTCTGTTTGCTTATAATACTGATCTTGAAGGGAGACCAGAGACAACATGTGTTCAATCTGAGCTTTCAGGTCCTGAACTTCTAGGTTTAAATGCCAATACTGCAGATCTTGACAAAGTTCCTTTGGGAAATTAGGAATAAAAATGAAAATCAAACAGCTATACATCAAACTGGTAAGAAGAAACTAAAATTTAAACTAAAAATAATATTAGATCACCCTATATTGAAAACTAAAGATGGAGTGGAGCTATATTACTGTAATAAAGTTTTATGGTAGAAAAGTATGAATTATTTGATTTTTATTTACATCCATAAATATAACTTTGTAGAGTCCTTTGACCAATAGTGTGTATGGTGCAATTAGCATTAAGAATCCAACAGGCACACATGGATGCTTATCTATGCATACCAAAGATGTTTGCCTCTGTCTGTTTACTCTCCCCATACATTTTACTTTATTTCACTTACTAAGCTGTTCTTAACTCAGAGGTTTTACCCTTTTACCAATTCTCCTCCCCATCCCCAACCATGACAAAGTGAAAGGCATTTTACTTTTGGAATACACCCTTCTTGACCCAGAAGGCGCATTTCATTTTCAACACGGTGCAGCCATTTGGTATTTTCCTCAAAAAGATTGGTCTCCTCTTCTTTTTTCTTCTGCATGCGTACATAGTGGCTATTAAGTGCTGCAAGCCTTTGATCCCGCTTGCAAGTGGCCTTAAAGAAAAAATCCCCCCCCAAAAATAATCAGCATTTAAGGTGGAAACTTTCAAATTATGTTCACCAAATTCTCTTTATATATAAAATTTTTTTTCCTTACTTTTATATAACATAACCAAATAGTTCCTAGTAACTCAAGGATGAATATGAAAAAGCAATTTTTCTGTTTTCCTTATGCAGTATGTCCTACAAAAAGCCTGCTAAAGGATAAAGCATTGGGTAAAAGGAAAATCCTCTATCTTCAAACATCAAATTCTTCTGATGTTTGTACTGTTTCTGAAATATGAAAACTAAAAGGCACAAAACCAGCAACAGCAAGCTGGATATGAGCAAGATAGTGTCCTAACAAGGCAAAGGGCACTCTTTTCTAGTCAGAAGACAACTATACTCTGCTGTTACCTCAGAAATTAGGTCACTACATCAATAGTCATAGAGGAGTGATAATCTGTGTGTCTCATTTTTAATTCAATATTTATGCATTAATTCATTACACAATTACTTAAGCAAAATTTACACAAATATACCAAAATGAAGAGATGATACCCTGCACTACATTACAGAAAACTCACCTTTTCTACTCTTTCTTCAGAGCACATCAGTTGAATTTGTTCATGACATTGATTCTGGTAATATTTCTTTAGTGTATTTTCTTTCAGTTTCATTTCCACATTGAGGTATTCTTTTCTGATTTCCTCACGGTTTGCAAATACATTTTTAAGGATTTCTTTGTATCTAAAGCCAAAGAATAATAATTAATTATGTATTGATGACTTTTTATGCCCATCTCCTTTGGTAGGGGAATTTTCAATTCCAAGTTAATAAGATAAGTATGAAGAAATTAAAAGGAAATTAGTAAAGCCTATTATAGATGAGCACTAAATAAAATGTCAGTAAATCTGTAAGAATGTTTAAGTATTTGAACTGAAAATGGGATGTGAAATTTTGAAGGAGTCACTAAAAATAAACCTTGTCATACTTATGAAGACAACACTGGGATTTAAAAGAAAAGACCTATGTGAAGAAGCTTTAGGATGCCTTTCTCTAACTCCAAAAGATACTAAACACCTATGTTCTCTACTTCTTACATCAATTTATTAAACAGATCAGACTACTGTTGCCATAGACACAGTGTTCAAAGAACCTGCTAGCTATCCTCAAAAAAAGGAAAACCAGAAACGTCTTCAGTTACTCACTTTCCCTGAAGCAGCTGTACAATTTTCATCACTAACGGACAAGAAAAATCAGAACACTCATCATGTTTCAACACATGATAGGCTAATGGGGGGAAAAGCAAAGTAGTGGTAGATGGTACTCAAGGAGTTACTGAGTAACCAGTTATCTGGTTACCCCTAGTCTGCAACACAAGTCAGAGTAACAAGAATAAGAAGACCTGGAAGCATTGCCATACTGCAATATAACTTTCACTCGTGGTACTTTTTCACTTCACTCCTGAATACTGAAAATGTTTCAGTACAGAATGGCCAAAAGATACTGTATATCTCAATAATGACCAACCTTATATACAAAGTATTTCATTACATGCTATGTTGTTAGAAATTTACATAAAAATAAAAGTACAGCTCAACATGCAACTGTTCCAAAGACAAGCAACGTTAGAGGTTACACAGTTTTTAGTATTAAAAACCCCCCACAAAATTAAAAGCTGTAAAAATGCTAAAAAAACCCAGGTTCAACTCCAGAACAAGTTGAAGAGACATTCTTGTCATGTAATTGACTTCTTGCCAGTGTTTCAGAAGTAGCAATTCTATTTCATAGTCTAAAGTTTGAATAATTGAGTCCTTTATTCTAGTGTTTTATTACTCTCCTTTTAAAAAGAAACAGAATTAAGAAAATAATTCTTCTCCACAGGTTTAGAAATACAAGTTTTCCCCAAGTGTCTAGAGGATGATGCTGTTGATCTTGGTAAAAAAGTGTACTAGAACTCTCCCAGAATTTAGAAGTATTATTTCTTTAAGGAACTGATGCCTTTTCCTGGTCTTAAAATCAAGAATCAAACACGGTTAGAAGGGGAAAAAGGGATTTTACCTTGGTATTTATTTTAAGGATCCTTAGGTGCACACATCCTGGTGGAATGCACCGAAATGCACCCTGCAAAATGCCCACCCCAAAAGATCTGGTACAACATTCTAGGTTTTACTAATTAGCATATCTATCAAAGATTCCCCAATGGGAGGCTCAAGTGAGCCCCTCTCCCCAAGGAGCCCTCTCCTGGATGGTTCTATCTTGGTTTACAGAATGTGTTCTGGAGAGGACCTTGGGGTCTGGGGCACACTGATCCCTAGCTACGAAGCTTCTAAAATGTTTAATCTCTCAGCTTGACAAACAAGTCCAAGAATGTAGGCAAAAAGCACCATGAATACAGTTGTAATAAGGTATAACAGGGGTATAAAAGAAAAGGCAAAAAATCATCATGGCATCAGAACAGTAACAGGTTAATGGTTGGACTCTATGATCTTTGAGGTATTTTCTAACCTAAAAGATTCTATGATAATGAAACAGTCAGCTGCAGAGTATCAGAGTTCTTACCCTACACTGTTCCTATCTATACTAATATACCACCGATTGCACACTGCTTGGAGAATTTTTGTCCTCCATAGTATTCATAGAAACATGGTTCCTCCCAGCTGCTTGGGAAACACAGCAATACGGAACCAAAGTGAATCCTCTCAGTTTCCATCACAGTAGAAAGCTGGGTATAATTCAGACAAGGGTGCAGATTCTGATTCTATATACACTCCTTATAAGGAGCCGTGACTGGTAAACCAACCTCTTGTGTACATATATTCACCAGTGTTCCAAATATAGCATAAAGTATAGAAGCCTTTGTGAAGTTCCTGCCCTGAGCTGGATTCAGTCTTTCAATAAGCACACTTCTGTTCTTTACTTGAAAAATTACAAAGTTATCCTGTAGGCATATCCAGGGTGTGAACCCCCTATACTACCTAGTGTCAAAGAGGTCAAGGTTGTAGCTCTTGAGACAACGTCCACTGTCTACCTCAACAGGCTCAAGACTTGAAGGATTGGCAGACGACACATCTCCAAGCTTTAGGCAGAAGGAGGAATGACTAAGGTTTGAAGAAGCAAGTGGTGTACCCAGTGAGTCTCTTTCAGATAAAAGTGACACAAATCATGGGTAGTTGGACTGAAATACAAGATCATGGATATGGCTCTCTTCCCTGTCCCAACTAAAAGGGAGAAGGCAGCACAATACCTTCAAAACCTGTGGGAGAAATCAATTCATTACCTACACCATCAGTATGATGAACCTGGCAGGATACTCATCAGAAAGAAGAGAATGAGACATCCACATCATTTCTGATATCCAGAGGGAATGGGATAGGCTTACATGTGGCCCTGTGGATATTCCGTAACAATAAAATGCAAACAAACACTCTCTGACCAGAAAATCTTGGCATAGACTATGTCCAGCCTTTTGAAGGGGTATTTTAGAGACCCTTCCTTCGACTGACTCTTCCCACACACAAAGAATGAAATAAAGGGCAAATCACAGGAAATTAAATCAATCTTAAAGACATACAGTGCAAAAATATGCAGGAAAACTGTCAGAACTATCAACATGACTTAGAAACCCACACTTCTTTTGAAAATTCAATTTAAATAACCTGAATGAAAGGGTTTATTGAAATGTCTGGAATGCCACTAAAATAAAGCACAGTTAGAAAATATCTTGCTTCGAATGGTTTTTTACTTCACCTCAAAGTTTTCCAGGTTAAAAAATAGCACATTCAAAGGGCTAAATAAAAAAAAAAGTTAGCTGAATCAACTTAGGTGAGTAATTGTCAGAAATATGAGATGGGATATGCAGAGACACATCTCCTGAAAGTCTTCTGCTCCAAAACCTACCCTCTTCATAGAATACAGTGGCTTCTACAACAAATTGATACCTCACATTTTAGTTTGTAGCTTTTTATGTTCTCTCATGAGACGGTCGCATGAGAAAAGATAGACAGGAACATTACCAAGAAGAAAAAGAGGCCAAGAAATATTAAAGCAGTAGAAAATAAAGAATCTACAAACATAAATTGAACTCTTTGTAGAAAAAATTCCAGGTTTTGTCACTCTCAAACCTTGCAGGAAAGATACCACTTGAATTAGTGTCTGCCAACAGTCGCAAGAGCTGCTGTCATTTATGCAAACTACATTCTGCCTACCCACAAACACAACCTGCTAAGAAGCTTTGCTGGAAGTCAGCATTCATATGCTCCTTCCTGTCACATGTCATTTCCTGCATCCCCCTCTTTCATTTTAAATCCACCACCAAATTGCTGTAAAAAGAAACAACATGTTAAGCAAAGCCATACCTACATCTAAGTAAAGCAATGTTAAAATGAGGAAACCAATATTGAAGAGAGTAGGTTTGTTTTACAAATGCTTTTACAAGTTAGACAAACTCCAGCCTGCAAGCAAGCTCATGATATGATTCATTTACCTTTCTATTTCCACTTGCTGGTTGTTTGAAAGTTCTGCAGTATTATGATTTTCAGGAATGCTTGCTTGCTTTTCTTCGTATTTTCTCAGTTTCTCCTTCAACATTAGGATCTAAACCAAAAGAAGCACCTTTTAGTTGAAATAGGTTGTTTTTTCTTTTTTTAAAAACTATCATTCTGTGCTGATATTCAACAGCTTTACAAATGGCAGCAGGTGATACTCCTCTCAGAAGACAAAATTCTCTTACTTAAAAATACATTAGAACCATATTACCTTATAGATTCAATCCCATAAACTACTTTTTATATTCAAATAAACAGTTAACCTTTCAACTTCTTAACAACAGATTTTTATACATACCTCTTGCTTTTGTTCATTGCAAATTTTAACATACTGGCTTATGTAACTGTCCAAACTAACAACGTTGCTCTTCAACTGTAAAGAAACGAGTTAGAATTTAAAGGCAGCTCCTTTGTGTTTTCATGCATAATAAACACACTGTGTGTAAGCACTACATAGTTACACGTACACTATATTATGAGGAAAGAGATTAATAAAATCCTGACTTGCACAACAAGAATAAGACTGTCAGCTTTTGCACACCCATGGCCAGGACATTTCCCTCAACAAACTGAAAATAATCACATTTACATGTGCAAGCATATTTTGCATTTATTCAGATTAGTTTCACTATTTAATGCCTATCTTGTGCATTTTATTATAAAAGCTGCCATTAAGTATGCAACAAATGGAAACTACAGTGAACCCTGTATTACATAAAAAGAATTAGGAGCTACAATAAAAAAAGATGATGAAAACTAAAATTAAAGCAATAGAGAGCAGAAACAGGACACTCCAGCTTTTCATCTATCAATACAATCTCACTGAGCTACTTGACTCCAGCTGAATTCTACCGGTACAAACCTGGACTGGCTCTTGTACAACTGGCCAGAAATTTCTTTAATATACTTTACAGTTCTCTGAGAAAGTAATAGCAATATACTAAAAAAGGATGTGAATTCTACCAGCTAAGGATTATTTCTAGATTTCATGCTCACAAAACAAACTGTTTCAAACTGGCAGCATCATCTCATTAACAAAGTTATGTTGCTTTTAGGTCAGATCTAGGATCTACTATATATCTGCTACACCTATCACTTAGATAAGGAAGAGTTGACTGTAAAGAAAGAAAATGTAATGCAACAAAATTTTGACACAAAAGTGAAGAAAAATATAATATTCCAAAAGAAATCATTCTTCTTTTAATACTGCATTATTGTACTTTGACAAGAGATAATAGATACCAATATACTCACAGATGACTTGATATCCTTTGCTCGGTTTGCATACTTAAGAGTATTATAGGTATCATCGTAAAACAAAGAAGATGGGCTAATAGCAGCTATCATTATTGTTCGGCAATTTCCTCCAAGAGAATCTTTCAATAAACGAGTAAGCTTGCTGTTTCGATAAGGAATGTGTTTCTTGCTCTAAAAAGAGTAATATATATTTTTATGGTTTAGTCAACTGTACTTTAAATAAAAGTCTGCTTAGAATTTCAAGAGTGACACAAAACATGACAAACAGCCATGAAACTTTTCTTTGACATAAGTAATTTTTCTTAAAATTATCTATACATCTCAAACAGTTTAAATCTCTTGGAACTGTTCAATACCTTTACAACACATGTATTAGCTAGATTACTTTCTGACGTCTGGATATGTAACTCCTATTTTTGTGATGGGGCAACTAACAGAAAAAGTAAACTACATTAAACTACTTTCAGTTTACAAAATCATCCAGATTGGGAAGGACCTCTAAAATCCCTCTAGTTCAATACCTCTGCTCAAAGCAGGGTCAGTTAGAGTAAGATGACAAGGACTATGCCCAGTAGGGTTTTGATTATCTCCAAGGATGGAGAGTACACAAACTTTCCAGGCAACACACACTCTGCTTTACGAAGCTACAGAATTTTAATTTCATTATGCTAAGTTTGGCCACTAGGAACCCAATCCCACATCAAATAAATCAATATGAAGATTCTTTCTTATGTCCGTGGTAGATTATAAACTCCACCTTCCACTCCAACAAGATGATGAGGACATGCAGCAACAGGAAGGGAAATAAAATCTGATTTTCTCCTGGCATATTTGAAGGAGGAATTTGCTAGCTGAGGAGGACAAAGAGTGTCATGGTAGACAATGCACTTGACTCTATTTATGCAAAAGTTCAGGAGGTTTTGCCATTGTCCTACACAATCATACCTATTCCTTGCCTTAAGCTGGTGAGCCAGATCAAGAGATTGACTCACTGCTTTGAGCAGGGATTTGAATGCGAGATCCCAAAAGAATAACTTGGAAGAGGGGCTGTTTTTGCCTGTAAAAGCTTCTTCCCCCCAAGATTAAAGCTTAATTTTAAGGTTATTCATTTACTCATGCAAGCTTCTCTATATATGTTTGATTTTGAAGAAGGTCTATAAGAAAAACAGGTACCATTCATCTTTGACACCATCCTTAGGTAGCTGCACATCATTTTTAAGAATTCTCTCTCTTCAGGACTGTCTTTCAGCTATCACAGACATGATGGTGGAAACCCTTGAGACAATCTTACATGAGAATGATGATGTGAGTAGCACTGACAATGTAAACTATATTATTCAAGCAGTTTAGCACTTTTTAAAACGTTTTCAGAACTTTTATCTTTACTAAAAGGTAAAGACTGCATGGGAAACCAGCACATACCTTTGGATCTGCCAATGCATTAATGACATTTCCAAGAGCAAGCAGGGACCTGTTAATATTTGTTCCTTCTACAAAACGAGCCCCCTTGGCATTTGTTGCATTGGCACGTTCGGATCCTGCCAGGTCAATGAGAGACATCTTGGCAATACGAATATTTTGATTAATACTAGCTGTTTTATCTTGCTGCCGTAGGTAAATCTACAATTAAAAAAAAAAAATTAAAAAATAACCACTTACCAATCTACGCAATAAGTTAATTTCATAGTGTAACAACTGTTTTTGGACATTTATATCGGAATCCTTGTAATACAAGTTAAATCTTGTAGTACATACCTAATGTCAACAGTCAGTTTGACCTAATGGAAAATAGTCAATCCATTTCTGACACCATTTAAAGTTCCTTGTTTCATGCATTAGTAAGGAAAGAAGCAGAGTATAGTTGCACTGAGTTTGACTGAGGTAATTTTCTGTGCAGCAGCCCACATGTTGCTTCCAGACTTGTGAACAGACAGTGCTGATAACACACACTGATGATGAGCTTTTGCTGAACAGCAGTTGTATGGTGTCAAGGCAGTGGGCAAGAGGTTGCAAGCAAACAGCTGACCCCAACTGACTGCAAGTTGCTCTGAGTAGCCATTGCTTGAGGAATGACTGGGCATTGGTCTGATGGCGGCAAGTAATTGCCCCCCCCGGCACTTTCCCCTCACTTAAGTGAATCACAAGATACCTCCCTTCTCTTGCTTCTGATTCTCTCCTCCGTCCTGCTGCAGAGGATTAAGAGACCAACTGGCCCAGGCTCACAAAGCAGCAAAGATAAGTGAGTTTTTTACCAGGAAAATTAATTTCACAGCTCTTGATTCTTCTGCACTAAAAATGCTTATCACACTCCTGAACTTTAAATTGAAAGAGGTGTTCCTTTTTCAAATGCACGTTTAAGGGGTATGCCATAAAGATATGTATAGGGATAAACCAGGAAAAGGCTGGCCTTTCAGTGATTTAGACTTAATTGTATCTTCCATTAATAGGAAACAACACTCATTTACTGCTGTGAAAATACACTCCAGGATTTTTTCAAATGTGATGCCTCCTGAGGCCAGTTGTTCCCCTCCCATCTTTCTTGAAATTTTCATGGTACCAAGATGTTCAAAGAACCAAACACTTTTGCTTCCTTCTGCTGATGAAGATGTTCTTTCTTCAGGTTTATAAGGAAGTAGGCAAAGCAGGAATATACGGTCAGTAAGAAGAATCAAAGTTATCCTCAGATGGCTTTATACTCTTTCAGGATTCTCTATATATTTCCCCTTCTTCCATGTTGAGTGCCTTGCCATTTGTTTATATGGCTAATGGTTACTGACGCATTCATGAACGCCCTTCTGGACAATGAATTAGGAAAGAGCTGTCATGAATACAAGGTGACTGACTAGTAAAGACAGTATCTCTCTACTTCTGTAGCTTTAAGCTTTGTGCATGAGAAATGAAGTCTTCACAGTTACCTTGTAACAGGAAACAGATTGACAAGAATTGTGAATAAATAAAATAAAATTCTTATGACTTGCCATGAAATGTAGATCTATTTCAAATACATATGTTTCTATATCAAACAGTACAACTAAGTTCAGCTGTACTATTTCCAGTATAACAGACAAAAACCCCAAGAACCTCAGGCTGAGAACCTACTACCAGAACAACACAGTAACTATCGTTAATGAAGTA
>NW_008236509.1:4751389-4760419 GCF_000691975.1 Corvus brachyrhynchos | reverse complement strand
ACACTCAAGCTTTTGTAAAAATTCAAAAGATACAGGAAATGCCCCAAAACAGAACCCTCTCAATAGAACAGTGTGGCAATTTGGATTTTCCTCTCAGATGCAGTGATTGCCTGACCCAGACAGATATTTTAAACATAAGACACATGTTACAGTAAGGCAAAACTTGCATCTCTAAAATCAGCTCAGAATGTCCTGGGCCAATATTTAACCAATTTCTGAGTCAGTTTCAGAAAATATCCTGCTCCCATAAAGTTAACAAGAAAAGTCAAAAATACCATTATCTCTACAAAAAAAGCAACTCTTAATAGAAACATTAAAAACAAAGGGCAGTTATGACAGCACTGGGGACTTCTCATCACTTACATCTCTGGAAACAATGACACAATTCTGTTATGCAGAATGTCAGGGATTTGTGGAAATAGATGAGAAACTGATTTATTTAATTGCTTGCCACTTTTAGAAATGTACCAAGAAAAATTCTGCTGGTAATAACATCCAGAGCTTTTTCCTGAGTAAAGGTAAGGGAGATAAGACATCCCAGCCCAGCAAGTAAACAAACAGAAATCAGCAGTTCACTCTGATCTGTCTCTAGCACTGTATCTTGAGTCTTTCTAAAGGCAGCACACATGCACAACAATGCAGCTCTCAACCCAAAGAACTTCAAAAGAAGTCTTTGTGCGATCATGTACAATGCACAACAAGGGCAGACCTCAGGGGAAATTAAAAACAGGAAAGGCAATTTCAAACATAAGTTTAAGGTATATAGGAAAACAGAAGCTTTTCGAGTGTCAATGACCTTTGTTCTGTGACATATTTAGAAGCTATTTTTCTTTTTTTTAAACTTTGCTATAGTTATTTAGCATTATCTAAGTCTGCAGATAACTGTTAAAAACTTCCCAACGGTTAAATGCTGTAAGGCAAGGACCAGAATCAAATTTATTTTAATATTTTTCAACCCAGAGTGGATCAAATAAATAATTCAAGGTATTGCTTTGCAGTATATAACAGCAAACAGAAAAAAACCCAAAAAAAAGACACTGCTGATAACAGGACTAGTTTTTAAATATCACAGGTTATATTTAAAAAGAGAAGTCAGAAGAATAAGGCAGTATAGCCAACACCAAAAATCTTTGGAGAAGTCTTTAAGTTTTAGCATATTTGTGATGCCTAGGTTTTAACTTTTATATTTTCCTGATTCTGTACTGCTTAGAGTGTAACTCTGAGGTTTCTTGTAGCTTGCTAATTTCTGCTCACTTGTGCTAGGCAGACTAACAAAGCCTCTCCAGACCTGCTCTCCAAGGTCACCCAGACCATCCTAGGCCCAAAAAGTATAATCAAAAGAGCTTCTAAGGAGGGCCAGCAGAAGGGCCTCCCCAGGGGAGGGGAAATTACATCACTGAACTGAACCTTTAACTGGAGAATTAACCCTGATATGCAAATGAACCAAACCTATAAAGGTGTGAAGAACTCGTGACCTGTTGTCCATCTTGGGGTCTATTTTTGGCAATAGCCTGTGGCTCCCAGGGTGTACCTTTGAAGGCCTTTCAAATAAATACCTATTTTATTCTTTTACTCCTGTCCAGTCTCTGTTTCTGGGAGGCCTCTTAAGGCATCAGTTCTTTGGCACGGGGCAGTTGCAGCAGTCCAGGAGGCAGAGGAGCTCCAAGAGCCCAGCACTCTCCAGATCCAGCACAGAGGCACATGAGTAACTGAATAAAGGTGGTATTCTGTTGTTAACACCTGAATTAGGTGTTTAGAGAGCTCTTGTAGTTAGTTTGGGGACTCAGGAGGGTCCAAGGGGGTTTCCTTTGGTGTTTCCCCTTTCTGTTAGCTTGGTAGCTCGTGAGAGCTTATCAGGGAACGTCCCATTCAGGGATTTAATTTTCCCTGTGTCAGTTTGTTCCTGCCTTGTGAAAAGGTTAGGAGGATTGTAGCCAACACCCTTTGGTACACAGCCAGGTGGTGCAGAGGCTTAGGGCTTAGATCATATTTCCAGCCACAGTTTGTATCCCCAGGATTGTGGGTTCAAATCCTACCTTCTTTAGTTTTCTCTCTTTGCTTTATAGAGGGTTCTTAGATCTTGTTGCTTTATTTTCGCGAATTTTCTGTTTATAAGCATAAAACCATGGGTGATAATATTTCTTGTATGGGGACTGAAGTACCACTGAACACTCCTTTAAAATTTGTATTAGATAACTGGGCAAAGTTGATTGGCAAAGATAAAACCACTCTAGAATTGGGAAATCGCTTTGCTGATGAAACAGCAAAAAGGGCTGCAGAAAAAGGTGTTCTTCCAGTAATTCCACAAAAAAAGATTGACTTGTCAGGTTTCACCCCAAAATATGATCACGCAAACCACAAGTTAATTAAGTTTCTTAAGGCTGAGATCACAGAAAATGGATGGGCTGTCACACCCGCACATCAGGTTGTAGTCCCACCTCTTACCCTTCGAGAGCTAGCTCGAAGAGAACATGAAAGTACACATTTCGGGGGTTGAAAATCTTCTGAAACATCTAAAGAAGGTAGTAATAGGAAAGGGAATGGCAGATATTGTACAATCAGTAGTGAGCAGGTGTGAAATCTGCTGCAAAACCAATCCTGATACAAGGAAAAGAGTTGTGTTAGGAGTAACAAAGGCAGGGGATCTTCCTGGAGATACTAGCAAATAGACTTTGCTGAGTTACCACGCAAAGAAGGATACAGGTACATACTGGTGTTGATTGACACTTTCAGTGGATGGCCTGAAGCTTACCCCTGTCACACTAACACAGCCAAGGAGGCAGTAAAGTTTTGCTTCATTATATAATACCAAGGTTTGGGGTTCCTTTAGGTATGTCCTCAGATAGGGGACCACATTTTGTTGCAAATGTGATTCAAGAAGTTAGCTGAATTTTGGGAATTGCTTGGGGTCTGCACCTTACAGACCGCAAGCAAGCAGTAAAGTGGAATGCATGAATGGGACCCTTAAGGCACAAATTAGCAAAATTTGTCAAGAGACATCCATGACATGGGTTCAGGCCTTGCCTATAGCTTTGCTGAGGATCCGCATACAACCAAGGCGGAGGGATAACATCAGTCCCTATGAAATATTGTATGGCAGGCCATATCAAATTCCACATGTTCCAGGTGAAATTCACATGAGGGGAAAACTTGATTTGCAAAGATATCTAATGGCTTTAGGTTCTACTTTGCAGAAGCTCCAGAATTACATTGTGTTAATCCAGACCCATAGGACTGGACACTCCTGCACATCCCTTCTAGCCTGGAGACTGGGTCTATGTTAAGTGGTGGGACAGTGACCCTCTACAGGCCAAGTGGAGGGGACCATTCCAGATTTTGTTGACCACCCTCACCCCAGTCAAAGCGGCTGACAAAGGACCCTGGATTCACTACTCCAGAGTTAAGAAGGCTTCTGCTCCTGAAATAACTGAGAAAACAGAGACTGATACAAATGAAGATGATGTAGTTTAAATGATTTTTTCCCTGTGCTTATTATTTACGCAGTTGGTAACACTGACTCAGGTTTGGAACCAAATTTTGCATATGATTCTAGTCCAGAGTATATCCAAAGACATTCCTTTGGATACAAAATTAATAATTGACACGTGAACTGAAGTGGAAAGATCAACAAAATTTGTTTACAATTTGAGAATCAACTTAGATCTTACATTGGATAACATTCAAAGATGATTGTATCTTCCACATCCTGGTTTCATGGTTACCAAACTGACCCTAGATCACAGACTGTTTGTAATGATTGTAATCATAATTCTTGTTTATAGATATATACTGCTGTTAGACACATATTGTTAGTGGATATTAGAATATTTAAAATAGAGTCTAGACAAGGTAGAGGCCTAGTCAAGCCTCTAAAGGGGGGAAATAATGCCTAGGTTTTAAGTTTTGTATTTTCCTGATTCTGTACTGCTTAGAGTGTAACTCTGAGGTTTCTTGTAGCTTGCTAATTTCTGCTCACTTGTGCTAGGCAGACATAACAAAGCCCCTCCAGGCCTGCTCTCCAAGGTCACCCAGACCATCCTAGGCCCAAAAAGTATAATCAAAAGAGCTTCTAAGGAGGGCCAGCAGAAGGGCCTCCCCAGGGGAGGGGAAATTACATCACTGAACTGAACCTTTAACTGGAGAATTAACCCTGATATGCAAATGAACCAAACCTATAAAGATGTGAAGAACTCGTGACCTGTTGTCCATCTTGGGGTCTATTTTTGGCAATAGCCTGTGGCTCCCAGGGTGTACCTTTGAAGGCCTTTCAAATAAATACCTATTTTATTCTTTTACTCCTGTCCAGTCTCTGTTTCTGGGAGGCCTCTTAAGGTATTATTTGTACAACTCATTTCTGAAAACTAAGAATCATGATTTAATTTTCTAAAACTTGATCCATACCAGGATATTAGAAAATCACTTTACTGTAAAAATTAACATTAACCAAAAAAGTAAAATAAGAAAGTACTACTTGAGATTCTTATACTCAGACATATAACTGCATTCTGTAAATTATTTTTCCCAGAGAAACGCTAAGCAACTTCATGAAAACAGAAAGCATTAAAAAAGCCACCAATAACTTTCAGTTTATAACATTACAATATCGAAGTATATTAAAGCTCACAATTACCATTTTACATAACAGTTATTTCCTCTAAGGAACATATGTTAAGAAAGTATAAGTACATATTTTATATATAATAAGTTTGAACTATTGGAACTAGAGACCTTTTCATTGAATTCATTTTTTCAAACATAAACACTACGAACCATTACATACTTCTAAGGAATAAGGAGTCAACAAGAAGAGTAAACTGGAAAACTTCAATCCCCTCTTCTCCAAACTAAGGTTCAACACAGTTTAAAAGTAAAAGCTTCCACTGTATCCAAATTTAAACAAAAACTGCAACTCACAGTAATGTCCACCGTTTATTGGCTATATCATCTTACCTGAAAGACAGCATGGGACCGGGAAGAGGAGGCGTTCACATCTGTGGGATGCTGAGTTCTATTTTTATTTCCATAATCCAACATCTGAAGGATTTCCTCTGCTGATTTAGGCTTTAAGAGTAGAGCACAAGACAAATGGAGTTTTCTTTTCCATCAATTATAGGAATACACTGATTCTAAAATACATTTACATTAATATTCACCTTCAAAAAAAACCCCACAAACTTAAAATTTTAGCTACCTAGCAATAAGAGAAATGGAGGCACTTTTGAAATGGAGGCACTTCAAACAAATATTCTCAGCTAAAAAGTAGTAAGGTATGAAAAGCAAGCACTTAAGCACAGCCACTTAAATCAGAAAATATTTTTAGTAAAGAATTCAAACAAATCTGAAAGATTCTCCATAGTTAGAATCAGCCTCTTTTAAGAATGTCTGACTTAAATTAGTATATCACTATTTAATCCATTAGTACAGGAAAAGTTCTTTCCTCACAAGACTTAAGGTTTGGGAAGAAGGATGTTTATAGACCTAGCCAAACTTAGAATATTGTTTCCTGTCACAGCATGTAACATACACTAGAAAGCTGCAAGAAAATAGGTCCATAGGAATTGATTTTCAGATTGGACAACTAAGTTCTATCACTGACCTTACCAAAGACTTGCTGTGCTGGCCTGGAAAAGTAATTTAACATGGAACTTTTCAAACATGGTTATTTACAAACAGAAACAACCTTTAGTCTTCACAGTGGTGTAGAGCACTCCAAGATGGCAATGATGGCAAAGCCAAGATGTTTTAGCCAAAAAATAAATCTTCCAAAACTTGCTGGATGAGCATCCAGCCAAAGGTACCGTTTTGATAATAAGGACTGAATGCTTCTATATTTGCATTCAATAAGATTAGCAGGTTTTTTCCACAATGTGCTTTTAACTAATTAATTAGGTTTGCAAGTTACTGATGCTTATGGCCAGAAAAGAAACTCACTAGGAAATTACCAAATTCCATACAACTTTCAGAAGAATGGGGATGTTTCTCAATCATCTCAAGCACATTTTAATTGTCTATTGATATTTACATACCTGATGTAATGTCAGACCTTGAACTACCACCCCTTGCTGGCCATCTTCACGAACAGCCAGAGGCCCAGAGTTGACCAGCAGATCACGTATCTGTTCATTGTAAACCTTTGAAATGGAATTTAAAATACTTTATTAAAATATCCTCCCATAGATGACAGAATTAAACTTAAATAAACAGAAATCACCTGTCTGTTTTAACACTCCTTTAAGACAAAGTAGTGAATTCATGCTGTAATTTTTCTTCAAACATTTTTCCTACAGCGAGCTTAAAATATTCAATTCACTTGATTTCTTTTTAGATTTTAGAAGTAATTCTTTCTAGTAAATAATCTTAGTCTTTATTGGAAAAAAAAAATTGCCTTTTTTTAACAAACCCCAGTTTTGCAACAAGCATGAATCCAAAGCATTTATTTCCCTCCATTGTTCATCACAACCCATACTTCAGCAATATTTCTTAGCTCAAATCTACTTCCATTAAAACTGTTAAATGTCTTATTACTTGGTCTGTGGAAGTATATGGCAATGTAAACTTTCTCCATCTCCTTCCACCCCTCCCAAATACCAACTGGAGTCCATTAAGACTTTGAGGGAGCTCAGAAGATAACCATTTTACTAGCACTGCTCAGCAGCAGTGCCAAGACATTTACTTGTAGAAACAGAACACCACTTTGTTGTGCTTTTACACAATGCTTATAGGATGTTATTATGCAGTCCTAAAATATTACCCTGAAATGATATTTTCTTGTACACATCAACAGATGTTTAGAGGCATGTAATTGATCAGCAAGACACAAGTCATGAACATTCAGTGAATATATTAGAAGCAGTTGTCCTTTATGGGCAGCCTTCTGTAAAACAGTAACAGGTGCCTAGGAACACCAAGTTTGCAGAGCACAATACAGTTCCACTCCTGTAAGGACACATTTTGTCAAGCCCCAGAAAGGACCAGTGGAAAGCAAAACCAGCTTGTCTTTATTTATAAAATATGACTTATTAAAAGCAACACACCAAATGCAGGAACTCACCTCTAAATAAGAAACAGCAACATCACATGTTTTATCTTCTTTTATTTGATCCATGCGTTTATAAAGTGTCATCATAGTTAAGTACATGACTCCAGGATCTTCAGGAGAACCTAACATTGTATGCGTCTTTCCAGCTCCTGTTGCACCATATGCAAGCACTGAATTTTCCCCACAAAAACAAGAAAGTAAAAATAATTTATTTGTAAGCTAATCAGGAATGCAAAAGTCAAATGAACATTCAGAGACTTCTGTCATGCTGCACAACTGTTTCATAAACAGATCAAGGTTCTTACTTAGGCTTCACCTTTCACATCTATAATTAGAGAGAGGTGTTTCAAAAAACATTTTTAAGTTTTCAGTTCAAAATTCATTCACTGACATGTTACATGAAAATATTATTTACTTACTCTCGTAACCCTGAGCCATCAACTTACTGCTGATAGCCACTTCATTTCCTCACCACATTCCAGTAGCCAATTAAAAAACCCCAAGATCTTAAAGAGCTCATAAAGTAGGTTACCACACACTCAGTGACACAACTGCTTCTGCTTGAATAACTCTATAGGACTCCCATTAGCACATATATTTCAGATAAGATTCCCAAGGCTATTATAACCTTGACACAAACTTCTTTTAAAAGGAGTAGATCTATCCTAACTTCCATATACTAAAAAGTCAGCCTTTCATACCTATGAATTAAAACACAATGCTTTATTTCTATCTCAGGCTTTTTTGAATGCCTCTGCAGCCATTGGATACAATGGTAGAAACTTTGAGAAATTTATTGAAGTTTTTTAATTAAAGAAGATAAATAGCAAAGTTACCTGTACAGTTATATCCATTTAAGAAGCCATCAATTAGACTTTTGGTAGTGTGCTCAAAAACTTCCAACTGGGATGAACTCTCATCAAAAATGGCATCAAACATAAATTTAAGATCTTTCCTTTGTCTTTTGTTAATGTCCCTATGGATCAGTCTCTTCCTGTTAAAGAAGCTAACTTCTTCTTCCTTTGGGTCAAAGACCAATACATGCTGGTCAATAACATGGACAACCCTGCTAAAGCTGCCCTGCTTTTCCTTTTGGGTCTCTGGACGGACACGGACTACCACTTTCACATGATTACAGACATCTTCTTCCTTAGCAGGAGTCATCCCTTCTGTCCCCCAGCTTCACTTCGAAGACTCTTTCAGATCGAACAGCAAAATCTTTTCTGCAATTGACAAGATAGGTTTTATTTGCAATACAATGCCTTTTACTCTTTCAAACAGTTCACACATTTGATCAGGCACCTATTCTGGATCCACCCACCACTTGTCAGTGGACTGCTCCAATGGCAGTGCGACTTTGGGAAACATTATAACTGGCCTGAAAGGTTGACTTAATTCAGCACAGCTTTCAGAAAGCCAACTAGCACTTCCCCAGTCAACTCTTAAGTTTATTTTAGAATTTAAACTACTAAATTACATACATGCTTTCCTTTATAACAAACCAAGCTTTCAGATGAGATATCTGATATTTCAGATTTCTGTAGACCAAAGCGAGTAGTTTCTTTGTTCTTCAGCTGAAAGAGGAGCTGCCTATGTTGCACTCCCCGGCTTATTGATATAGTCACGTTGCACGTAGGTTTAAGGAGAGCTAAAGCGGGATTTACGTTAACGTGCCTTGCATGGGATACAGTAACCGATACCAAAATGGAATTTCCTCTAAATAGCCCATTTTTGTTGTTGACAGGGCTGTTCGTTCACCCTTAGAAGTGAGCAGTAACCTACACGGTAAACGCTCTCAGTGACGCTTTTGCCGCTCCAGGGCCAGCTCTCTCAGCCGAGCGGCCCCCCGGCCGCGGCATAACCGGGACACGGGGAGAGGGAACACCCGGGGCAGGTGAGCAGCGGGGCCGCGGCCCAGGCCCGCTCGGCTCTCTCGGCCCCCTCCTTACCCCATTGCAGACAGCTCTTCCACGGGGCATGCTCCAGCCTCG
>NW_008236509.1:4738933-4750873 GCF_000691975.1 Corvus brachyrhynchos | reverse complement strand
GGGTGCGGGCTGCTCACGCTTCTCCAGCTGCCTCTGAAAAAAAGTGTTAAGAGCTGGAATTTTTATCCTCGCTGCCTTTACCTTCTGCTTTAGTACAAGTCCCGATCTTCAGGTGGCAGCCTGCAGTTGTGCTCGAGTGCCGCTTTAGACGTGTGGTGTTACACGTTTTTTGCTCACTTCTAAGGAAAAGATCTCCAGTTGTGTAGAATGAGGGTGGTTGTAAGCAAAGTGTGTCTCTCGTGTTAACCACACGTCTTGGGCTCGTACCAGTGTCGGTCAGTGTGAGTAGGATGGTGGAACACACCTTTAGTGGTCTAACCCCAGGCAGCAGCCTAGCCCCAGGCAGCCGCTCCTCACGCCTTCACCCGTGGGACTGGGGAGAGAAGGGGAAGGGTAAAAAGGTAGAAAACTTGGGGGCTGAGATAAAGAGAATTTAATAGGGAAATCAAAAGCTGTGCAGACAAGCAAAGCAGAACAAGGAATTAGTTCCCTACTTCCCACGGGCAGGCAGGTGTTCAACTATCTCCAAGGATACAGGTAACGGTTACTTGGGAAGACAAATGACATCACTCCAAACATCCTCTTCCCTCCACTCTCTATACGGAGCATGATGCCATTTGGTCTGGAGTATCCCTTCAGTCCAGTTGGGTCACTTGCCCCAGCTGTGTCTCCTCCCTGCTGTGTTTGGCAGAAATCCAAAACACAGCCCCATATTAGCCACTGTGAAAAAAATTAATCAAATTAACCACCCCAACCACAACCAGCGCAGCATACCATGGTAATATGTGTGTTTTCTGTAGACGCACTGTGGTTTGTTGCAAAACCTCACATCTGTATGTCTGTTCAAAGTTAGAATGATATGCACTTTCAAACTTAAAGTAGGGGGAATTACTGCCCAGATGAGGCTTAAATTATCAGGAGAGTAACTTTCTCAGCCTATTCTTATGCAGGCAAAATACTGGTAGCCACTGGCAAGGTAAATTCAAGAAAAGCATGTATCTGATAGTGAAAATAATCTGCTTATTGCTTGAACATGATTGATTTGTAGATAATATTGAAAGTTCTGAAAACGTTTTGCTGACATGACATCTATAAAGCTGCCCAACTTGGAATGTGTATTGCTTTACCTATAGCATTTCCACTTTATTATTTAAACAAACACACTATTTCAAATACTTGTTTGAAAGTAATTCCTGACATCTACTGCTCTTATAGGTCGATCAACTCCAAAATGTTATCTCAATATCTGTGCCAAGTTTGCAAATGTTTGTTTCTGCGCAACTTGAAACTGGAGTCAGTAAAGGTGGCTAGTTTGGCCAGAAGGATCCATTCTTCATCAAATAAGCTTTCTGACTCGGAGTCAAAGGAGCAAACTGTCTGGAAATGTGAAACTGAAGAGTTGCCTCAGAGTACAGAAAACAGTAATTTTGGAAGACTTCACATACCAGTGATGCTGGAGGAGGTTGTTAATTGTTTATCCCCCCAGCCAGGTCAGGTGAGTTAAATGATTGATTAACATTTGTGATCCATTAACAGTCCAGCAGAAAAATTCGTGCAGTGTAGGGATAACTTTTGTTTAGAGAAATAAAGGGATGCTCTTAAACAATCAATTGTAGCTTTTAAAGGTTCTAAATTGTTTTGAAGTTTGAATTAAGACTCTGTATTCAAACTAATAAAGTTCTGGTGTCTGTATGCCTGAATCCCCAGGTAGGTGGTATTTGTTAAAACTGTTGAATTTGACTATTCTGTTGCTTTTGTGCTTGTCTTTCTGAATTGCTCTTGTGTATTCTTGCGGTTATGTTAATTACTCATAGTAGTGGGAAGTTCTCATATAGGGTTACGTCATCAGTTTTTGAAGAACCCTCTTCCTCTTGTATAAGAGGCGGTAAGTATGTAGGTTTTAAAAATGGTCATCATCCCTTGTTCTGAGACAGTTATTTCCATGGTTGGAGGTATTTCCTTAAGATATGCTTTCACTGCATGAGGTGTGCTGCAGAGGTACTGTAGGTATAAAATGGCTCTGTGGTACCAGAAATGGTTTAGCCTCATTAGCATGGAACTAGTACAAGCCTTCATATTTGGGTGTGTGCTTTTGTTATCTAGGCTAGTTCAGGTCTTTACACTGCTGTATTGATATAGCTACATAACGTGTATAGTCCAAGTATATGGTTACACACGTCCTTGAACAAAAATGATACACAGTGAAATGTTTTTTGTCTGGGTGGTCTTACTATTCATTTGAAAGGATTTTTTATATAATGCAAATTCTTAAATAATGTTCACATTTCACATACTTTCATCTGGGATGTTAGTGCTTATGCTAGCTTCATAGAATCTTACTAATTTAGGCCTATCAATGTGTAGTTTTACTACAAAGACTGAAACAATAGATAAAGAAGTAGAAAGGTCAAAGTCTGTGTATGTTTTTATTTTTATTTGAAAACGGCATCATCCAACAGTGGCAAGTTTGAGGTGAATTCAGTGATGAAAAATTTGCAGTCAAATCTTGTTGTGTTGCCTTGTGTATCATTTTAAGTCTTTGAAGAAACTGAAAATGCAAATAGTGTTGATACACGTTTGTCGCTGTTGTACCGAGGATGGCGAGAAGAACGACACAGAATTCAAGTCCAGGACAAAATGGGATTATTTAATTAATTACAAACTCGCTTATATAACTTGGTTTGCAATAGAGGAATGATATGATTGGCCCATTGATCAACCACCTACCAGAGTGATTGGCTGAATGGTATAACACCCATTTCCAAAATATTTTTCCCAGTATACCAAAACATTTCTGCACCTGCGAGACAGTTTACAAAATCTGAAATCATTTCCCAGCTAGTCTGCGTGAGAAAGGAGACTTTCACAGGTGGCTGTAGAAAGCTAGAAAATTTCTCTGCTAGCTTTTTAGTATCCACACACATTAGCATACACATTGCTCTTGCATGTGTCCTACTGTTGAAGATACCTAAATTAGAGAAATACATAAGGAACTTTTAGTTCAGATTTCATTCTCATGTCAGAACGATGGTGACGTTTTCACACATTAAATGAACATATAAACTGTGATACACTATGTGAAATATTTTTTCCAGTTGCGTAAGTTTTTACTTAGATAAGACGAGCCTGATGAAGTGACTGTTCATTAAGCTCTGTTGATGTAGAAAAACCTTACCTGGAAACAGAACTTGTAAAAGAAACTATTCAAGGTTACGAACTATGGAGAGTTAACTATTACTGCCCCTGAAGATTTTTTTATAATTTAAATATTTATGGATGTAAAATAGCTTATTATTGGGGTGGGATTTTTTTCAGGTCTGTGTATACATGGTTTTGCAGATTCCTAAGCTAGTAGTGAACCACTAATGACTGCTGTAAGAGAGCCCAAGTGTGTTTACCTCAAACAGAAGCATTTATAATACTGCTAACCTGTTCAGCATGACTGAAACTGGAAACTGTTCAGCACTTCCATTTTTCTTTTTCTGTATGTATTTGCAGCACTTTCTGAAGCCTTTAAAAATAAGTAGTGTGCAAAAGGATGCAATGTGTCAACTGAGTTTTGCTAGTGTAAGTGAAAGTTTTAACACAGGTTGAGACATTTTCTCACTAACCTGAGTGGTGGTAATCAGTTTGTATTAACATGGTTATCAACTGTGAGTGTCATATAAATTAACATGTTTATAGTCATGACAGGGAGGTCTACGAACACTTTATTTTGTGGGCAGGAAAGGTAGTGCTCTGATCTTGAATTTAGTTTTTCTGCTTTATTCTCTCCTATGCACATAAAGATTTCCTTTACTTAGCTTTAATGGAGTTATATTCTTTGTTATAAAATAGCTGATATGGGCCTCTATTTCTTCTTGTGTCCTAAGACAAGGAGTTGCCAATATAAAGAAAATCTAATTAGAAAGATGATGTTCTCCCTATAGTTATGGTCACTGAATGGGATTTTCATTTTACTTATAGAGGTTCTTACAAAAATAAATGTTACTTAAGAGTGAGTCACTGCTGAGATAAAATGTTAGTGCCCTCCTACTGAATATTCTTGTTGACTGTGTCCTTTGGGAAATCTGTTTGTCAGGAGTTTGAGCAATAATACTTCCATTTATCTTTGAATCTTCTTTTTATGCCTTGTTTCGCAAAGTCCCTGTAGTAGTCCTGTCTTTGAAGCAAAGACTACAAATTAGTTTTTACTGATCTACCTCACTTCTCAATGAAAAGTCTGTTGCAGTAAGTCCACACATAAGTAATTTCCTCTTTTAAGTTTACTGTATTGATTACACTACATTTTAATCTTCTCAGTCCACAAGTGTTGTTTGCAAATACCTGACCAATGTTTTTGCAGTCGTCTGGACAATTCTCTCTTCTCTTAAAGAACCCAACATATTTTAAATCAATGTGTTTGGGCATCCAGAAGCATGTTTCCCCAGTTTTCAGCCTACTTTTTCCTATTTTTTCCTTTGCAATAGTCCCTTGTCTTTTAAACAGAGATGTGAATCTTTTCCACACACTGTGGCTATAATGTTAAGTAAAATAATTTAATTAGTAGTGAGTTGTTGTATGAATGCCAGAGGATGAAACTCTGAAATTTTAACTGTTCTTAATGAGAATCTTGAAGGTTTTTGAGTTGGGAAGCTCTAGGAAATGATAGTGCTCCAGCACCAACAAATACTTCTATATATAATATTTAAACTCCAACTGGAAGAAAAGCAAATATTGTGCCCTTCTCAGATTATATGGGGAAGCCTGTAATCTGGTGACATCTATGGTTTTATATGATTGATTTTATCTATGGTTGAGTATGATCTAGAAGAGACTAAAATGGCGATACTATAAGGTCTGCTAGTATTATTTGGTTTATGATAGTTCTAGAATTTTTTTTTTAGTATCTGTAAATTAAATGGTAGGCGGTCAAACTTGAGGTGAGAAACAATGAATGAAACCTTTCATTTTCTCCAGTGTTTAAGTGGTTCATCAGAAGCAGTTATTAGTAGATGATTTTTTACCTCATTATGTTAATTTGTGTCAAAAAAAGGAAGGCAGTTAATTTTCCCCAAAGAGATCTTGTCTGACATCTTCTTGAGTTAGCTGGGACTTACTGTGGATATTTCCCTTTCGATTCTCCATAAAGTTATTCAGATTATTTTTGCTACTTGACACTCATTGAAGAAGGTATCCTCTTTGTCTTGGAAATAACATGTTATGCCTAGTTTCTAGAAAGAGACAAATATTTCCTGAAAACATGCAGCTTTGCCATGAGCTTTCCTTTTGCTCTTTCGGGTACATATTGCTTTGTTTACAGGATAGTTACTATTTTCACACATCCAAACATCAAATGATTCTTTTTCAGAAGGAGTGTGAGCATGGCCTTCTAAAATAACAGGAAGGAAGTATAAGACATTGCTGACAGTCAGACATTGTTCTGTTGTGAGTGAAGTGCTGCTTGAGCTCTGGAGTTCAAGTTTGAAGACAGTAGCTTTTCACCTCCTGGAGGTTCTGTTGCTCTGTGGGATGTTGATCTGGAGCATGGTCATTTCCTTCCTTTTCTGCAGAGTTAGTTAGTCAAGTAAGAGATGACACTTGAAGGAAGCTGAGGTAGACTGCTGGTGTGAGAAAGCAGAGGCAGTTCTAAAATTGTTGTCTTAGTTTCTGTGTATTCTTGACCATATATCAGTATTCTCTTTCTGCCTTGTACTAAGTGCTTTAAGGCAAAAATAACCTTTCTCTGTACAGCACCCTGCAGAGAGGACTTCTGTTTTGTGACAAAGGTTTCCAAGTACTGTGGTATATAAATAGTTATATGTCTGTGCTGGTGACCAGGGTTCTTATCGTAGTATCTCCAAAGCTATCTGCAAATAATTTATAACTGGAATGACCTGTTTACACTAGAGGTTCTCAAAATTGAAGTTTTCTGCAGGGTGTCCAAAGTAAACAGGAATTGAAAAGGGATCTGGAAAAATTAATTCTGAGTTCTCAAGTTGTTCTCTGAGTTTTTTTGTGAAATGCAGCCAAAATACCAAGTTTGGAAGGGAATATTAATTGCATCGTGATGCAATTAATATTCCCTTCCAAATACTTGTTTCCAAATACTTGTTTTGGAAAAGCACAACACACACATGGACATAGTAAAGTTTTCATTGTTTTAGCCTGTTTTTCACTGGACTTGTAAAATGAATAAGGTGACATAAAGCAATTGATTTCCATAATGTTCTTTATTGTAGAAACAGCTATATTTTTTTTTTTTGGGAAGCATGCTGAAAATATCTTTCCATATGCAAATCTTATGGCTAATTTTTCTCTGTCAACTGCACAGTGATCTCTGCAGTGATTGTTGTGAAAAAGGAAGATACAGAAACTTGTGAGAGTCAATAACTTAATACAGAGTAATTCTGAAAATACTCTGGGAGCTACAGAACACACTTTTTTTCCCATGATACTTGACTGTTACTGAGGCATATTGAGAGTTATTTCAGTTGATCATGTAGTTCCTGTGTATTCTTTCTGTCACTCTTATCTTGCCTGATGTCCTGGCTGCACATATTGTAAATTTGCGGAAGAGGCTAGCTGGGCTTCAGATCACAGCTGTGTATGGAACTGTGTAATAAAATGTGTATTGAATGTATATATATGCAAAGTGTACTTCTTTTTGGGTGTATCTAATAGGAAACTAGTTAAATGGATTCTCAGCAGATAGCACTGTTTAAAATACTTGGCTAAAATCATACTTTAAGTGGGATTTTTTAGTGAAGTTAGCATTTGAAGCTAGTACATGAAAATGGAACACATTTTTAAAACAGTTTTGATTAAGATAGTACTTCAAGTATTTATTATTATTTTAAATAATAATATTGTCTGGTTTTATGATGGTAGTATATATATGCAGATTTGAAAAAGCAGACCCCATTTGCGTACATTCCTTGACTTATAGCCAATTGCTCTGCTGTGACATGCAGTCAAAATAAAATGTAGTAAGGTAGAAGGAGTATTATTTAACAGTGTAATGCCAACAAATGTCATACATGTTTTACAGTATCTGCATCTGTGTGAGTTCCTTCATAAGATCAGAGAGGAAAGAAGGGGACTGGGAAGAAAACAGGACAGGAGGTGGTATTCACAAACAGCTTACTAGCTGACGAGGCAGAGAAAGACAGTCATGCTCTTCAGTTGTCTTGTTGTTTTGCTGTCTTCTGTAGTGGGCCCTCCAAAAACACAGGGACCTTAGATTCCTTATTGACAGATGACTTAAAACACATGCCATTTATTTGAGAGCACTGCATAACTGTTCTCTATGTTGAAGCTCCTACTGTTGAGTGATTAGACTGCGGTACTGGGAAATGAAAAATGATTTGAATCTGAATGTTGGCAGGATATGAATGAGGCATGGTGAAGAAGACCCTTCAGATTTTACATTTTTTCCTTCAAGAATTTGGTCTTTAGAGAGAAAATAACTAGAATACTTGGATGAGAGGAAGAATAAGTTGATGGCTACAGCTGCACAGGAAGGAATCTTCAGGTTGTAGTTCTTGTGCATCTGCCTGACCACTTCATCTTCCCACCTGCATCATGGCTCTCTTGAAGGCATGTCTAAGTGTTATCAGCAGCCACAAGTAGAAGAGCTCTCACCTACTTTGTTCTGCATCTTTATTGCAGTAGAGGAAGGAAAGCCTGCAGCTGCTATATCCAAAGAGACCAGCAAGGGAACAGGGTCTGCCTACTGAAAACGACTCTGCAGATGTGCAGATTTCGTTTTATGGTGATACTGGGCTAGCTTGCTGTTACGGTTCTATCACATAACAAATGATAGCGCTTCAGGAGACTATTTAAGATGCTGTGTTATAATAAAGCAAGATTCAGTGCTTTCGGGTGACTCAGCTTGTAATGACGCTGTATATGCTCTCCTTTTCTGTTGTGACAGCATTAGTCTTTGCACCTCTTGGGGAAAACTAATAAAATTCACCAGAAAGTAATCTAAGCCCTTTAAATTTTAACTTGAGTGAGCCTGTGTTCTCAGAAAGGGTGATAATTAATATATGTAGCTACTCATTTCCTCCTCATCTAGTACTGTGTGTCTTTAGTCAGCCTTTTGGCTAAGCTTTCTTATTAAATATTTGAATTTGAGTTTGCAAACAGGAATGCAGACTTTTTCTATCACATAAAATATTACTAGCAATTGAAGATCACAGTTGGAGTATGGGAGATATCTGCAGGTTTTGTTTTCTTACTTTGTGTTTTATACTGTTGGGAGTAGTTTTGCACAGAATTGTTCTGGATAAAGAGGTGATTAAAAGGTTAAGCTATTAAATTTGATGTTTAAACGGGTATCTGAAGTCATGCAAATATATGGTCTGATTTTTTTTTTATATTTTTTCTTTTTCCCAGACTTTCTGAGCATGTTATCTTCATTATAGTGATGTTTGCTGATGCTCAGCGTCTTGGGAAAATACTTTTCTAGTAATTGTGTTTTAAACACTGAAATAAATCAGTATTGTTTCAGGCTGACTCTGTATAAAACTAGTATTATTTAATGTCAAATTGATGTAGGAACCTGGGAACCAAAACTTATCAAAAACATGTCCATGGCTTTTTTTGGGTTGACTTACCATAGATAATAAAGAATTAGATTTTTACTTGAGCCTTTCTAAAATTTTCATTGCATCTTAAATATCTCCTCAGTTATAATTGAGGAAGGAAGTTTCTTATGAGGTAGCTGAGGAAGTCAGCTTTTTCTTTTTAAGTCTGATGATTAGCTGAAGTCATTCAGACACTGAAATTTTAATTTCCTATGGAAATGTTAATAATGGTGTGCTTGAGTCATAATGTCATTAAATCTAATTCCAGACAACATTACTCTTAGGAAAATGAGTGAAGTAAATAATGCATAGTGAAGCGAGGTTTGCCAGTGCTGTCTAAAAGCAGGTGACAAAGGCAGGTGGTGGAGGTTTTTGTTTGCTTCTCTTGCCTCTTATGCAAGAGCGAAAGGGGAAGGGGCTTATCTGTGTTCTCTTGCATGGAAAAAACTTGCTCCCAGTAATCTTTCTGGATGTTTCACTCAGCTATGTGAAATGCAGTGTTTGGCTGCAGGTTTGTCACTAAGCAGGGAGTGCCACTTGGCATACATGAGAGGGTCTAGGACATGGCTCCCTTTGCTTCTGGATGTGTGAGGATTAGAGTGGTTTGCCAGTGACTGGACTTTTGCCAGGCTTCTGTGATGAACCTACAATTGATGACTGAGAAAGATGTCATGTACTTTTAGATAAATTGTAGATGTCTTCAGGTGATGTATTCCAGTATGTTCTGTGGAATCAAGACCACAAATTAAGGTATGAGGCTTTAGAAATAAGTGAAGAGGGCAAAACAAAGAAGAGGTAAAATACCTTTTTATATGTTTTCGTACAAAACCTGTTCTTTGTGTTCATATGTTGTTTCATATTTAGCTGTAATCGGAAAATTGAACCCCTGTGAAGAAAATACATTGGAAATTATTTTGAGGCATTAAGTGGTTATGATTGATGGGTGCTTCAATATATGTTCATAGCAATCTTTTTTCTCCTCTATGTGAAATGATGAAGAGATGGTTGGTAGTGAAAGTTACTGCAATTCTTGGATATGCAAACTTAGGGATTTTACAGATATTTAACTGTACACTAGTATAATTTAGTAGCATCCTCTGTTAGTGTACCAATGTGATGAATGTGAAAAATGGGAAATAATGGTTATGTTATGTTGAATTGTTGAATAGACCAATACTGGAAAATCATTTTATATTGTACTTAATACATGATCTGAGAAGGTTGTTTTCCTACAAAATGCCACCTATTAATTTATATTCTCTTTGTGATGTAGATTGTTAGACTTGGTGTGTAAACAACTTCTTTATCATTCCATATTCTGTCAAAAGTACTTTCGGAAAAAATTAGTCCAGTTATGTTTTGGCTATCAGTCCTTATTTTCTTAAATTACAAGTGATAACTTTTTATGTAGATGAAAGACATGTACTGTATAGAATTGATAGGAGGTATCTTTTGCTTGCAACCAAAATTCTTCTTTGCTGTGTACTGAATTTGATTTTTTCTTTTTAGTAGGTGCCAGAGAAAAACAGGTTTTATGGTGTAATATATTACCATTAGCAAAAATACAGAACTGTAAATTTTCACTTTTTTGGTCAACTTTATTTTCTGGCAGGTCATGTCATCCTGCATAATACCTTTTAATCCCTTTATAATATTTTCACTGACAAGTTCAGCTCTTGTATTCTTGAGCAAGCTTTGAATGGAAATTACGCCTGTATAGATCAGTAGCTGCTCATAATTTTCATAGTGGTGTCATCAGTATCATCTTACTGGTACTGGGTCTATAGATTTGTATAAAGCTTGTTTACCTTGTGTAGGTTTAAAACATTTTCAAGTTTACTGCAGGGAAACCCGTAATGAGGCTTTGCTCTACAGGGTAACCTTAACCATTTTTTGCCACAGATGTTTTTATTTTCCAGAAGTTCATTTTTTATTCCTTTTTATTCCTTTTTATTGTTAAGTAATTTTATGTTACAACATGTCAATATTTGGTTACTGATTGATGTTGAGATGACATCAGAACATACAGTCATATAGTAAGTCATCTTTCATTTTTAGAGTTCTTACAGAAGTAACAGAATGCAAATGAAAATTGCAACTTTTCAGGATGGGAGTATAGCATATCTAGGTGTCTATAGACCATGTGTGATTCACTGGATTTGTAATAATATTTTCCCTTCTATGAGGCAATGATTTTGAATAGATGATTAAAAATCAAAGTGCTCTAGTTTAAAAACAGAGATCAAGTATGTCTGGTTTACTTTATGAAACTGAACATATTTGCAAAATATTTTGAATTCTCATAAAAGAAAGCAAAGGTTATAAGCATGCTAAAGCCTAAATATTGCTTCTTACTAAATCGGAATAAAATAGTATAAAAATGCAAGAATATCTTGGTCTCTTTGACCTCTTATTTTCTTAGTTCTAGGATAGTTTTTCTTATTCGCATGTGAATAGCAGCAAAGTGAATGTTTTAATAATGTTTTCTGCTGAAACTTTGTATAGTTTCTTAGTTAATTTAGGGAAATAGTTAGAACTCTTCCAGCATTTCTGTAAAAGTACATTTCTCTACTAACAAATCTTTGTTGCGATCTCACAAGTAACTTAGATATCATGTATCACGATGCCAATGATTTTTATCAATGTGGTTTATTTAACATAATTTTAAAAACCTTGCCTGTTGTCAGACATAAAACAAGGATAGTGTTTTAATTTTTGTATATTTAATGGAAATTGAGGACAAATTCTTGGATTGTTGTGCAAAAATTAAAATATAATCCTTTCTGTACATGGTTGATCTATGTGTGTATTAGGTAGGACATAGTGGTAGGTGCAATAAATAATTTTGAGATAAATTGGGAGGATCCAGGATACTTACGCATTTTAAGTCACGTCTTGAATCAACCAAAGAAACAGTGCTTAGAATGGAGAAATATAATGGAAATTTGTAGAATACATGATTTGGACTTGATCGGGGTAGGCAGACTTTGATTTTTAAGATTTAGTCTGAAGTCCTTGTTAAATGGCTTTGAGAAGCTGCACATATTTCAGCCTACATGACTTACATTCATTCAGCAAAGGTGAATAGCGGAGCAGAATAGAGGAAAGCTTCGTGGAAACTTTGTTTTCTCCCGTTGGAGTTTGAAATGCTGACAAGGAAAAAAAAGATCTGCAATTTCTAACTCTTCTAATCAATATTTTTGCTTTAGCAAAAGTAGTTCTAGATTTAGAATAGTTCTAGAAACATGATCTGATTAAATAGTTTAAGTTTTGATAGATGCCATTATCTAAAACCAGCAATATTGCCATTGCGAGTTTGGAAGCGAATGTACATAGTGTATATTTTGTTTGAAGAGAGAATGCTTATCTC
>NW_008236509.1:4736887-4738923 GCF_000691975.1 Corvus brachyrhynchos | reverse complement strand
TTGTAAGCAAACTATTATCTAGGGAAGGTATTAGAAAAAGAAAATGACCTTGGAAAATGGTCTGGAGTAAAACCTGCTGGCCTTTGTGCAGGGGCCTGGACAAAATGGTGGTTCTGTCCTTTGAGAATCTCCTTCCACTGGCCTGTTCAGGTAGATATAGCCAGACAGTGCTGGGGAGATAAACTAAATATGTTGTTTTGTTCTTGCAGACGGACATGTCTTATATGCTATTTACTATTGAAACTCTGCTTTGAATTTAGATTTTTGTCTTTTGAATTATATCCCTACAACCTTTGAATCATTCACAGATTATAGATTAATTCATTCAAAGTCATTACACAGAATTTATGTTTACAGCTCTCTTATACAGTAGCACAATAGTATTGCTTCTACTTTGCAGAATTTAGAGGCAAGAATACTGAAATTATGCTTTGGGTGCCCAAGCAGAAATGCCTCTTTTCCTGGTTTTTCGCAGAGGTTAGCATTTTGGTTTAGAGCTTTGCAGCACATTGGAGGGACATCCACTTGTAGCTGTTGAGGTCACAGTGTGTCTGGGAAGCAGATCTGAGTTTCTGAGTTTTACAGACAGAAAAATGAGAAACACTGTGACTGACCTGCTTGGTGTAGTGACCTTCTGAGAATCACAGGAGCTGGGTGGCCAAAGTTCCAGTGTCCATCTATCAGCTGAGTGCATTTCTCAATTACTGTGTTGGATATTGCAATTTCTAGTGTTATTTCACTTTTGGAAAGAAAATTTAAATTGAAGTGGTTGATTCATTCCTTGGGATTTGCTGGAAGAGCCAAGCTGAACAGAAAGCCAGTTAAGTGTTGTGCTGCCACTGAAGGAGACAAGTCCAGCATCCCTGCTCCTCCCATATCACCATCTCCCTAAGCTCCTGTCCCTCCCTGACTTTTGCAAATCAGTTAAACACACTAATATGTCAGAAAACAGTACAACTTTTTCTCCTGTTTTAGTTTTCTGGGCCATGTTTAATTGGCTTATGGAATTACGCAGTAAGCACCTGTGCTGAGAGAAATGAACTACAAGAGAGAAAACACACATGAGAGAATAATTCCTAATTACTCCTACAGCTAACACTTAATGTCTTGTGCAACCGTAGTCTTAGTACCAATCTTTGGTAGGTTGTTGCTCTTTGACTTTGCTGTGAGAAGGTGACATATGCCTGTTCTGAGTTACAACTTTTTCACTTGTTAAAAATTAATGTTAAATACTGAGATTTGTAGGTTCTAGTATAGTTCTGGAGAAAATGTGCTTTAATTTAAAAATATCTCTTAATTGCAACATTTGTGCTCATTTTAACCCTCAGGAGCCTTACCTGTTCCTCCCTTTCCTCAGGCCTAAAATAGAACTCTTACGTTCTTACGTGTTAAAGGCTTAACACATACCCAGCTGCACTAGATATGCTGCTCTCTCTTGACATACATTCATGCTTCTTCTTCTTCTTCTGGTTGTGCAGCCACGGAATGAGCTCACACCAAAACTGTCCTTTTCCTTGCACGTTGTTTTCAGGTGAATAAGCCTATTTAACCTGTGAGAACAGGGCCAGTGTGCAGCTAGAGCTGAAGATGATAGTGAGCAGCCATCTGTTTTCAGAAACAATGAGCTGTTTGCATCAGCTGGTACATACGAACTGAAGGGCTTCTCAACAGCTTGTCTGTCTTGAGTCTGGACACCTCTCATCTACTCACCTCTTTGATTGCTTGCACTGTGTCGGCACCATCATACCACAAGCTGAGAGCAAGAAATACAGCTTTCCTTTTCCAGGATCCTGTGCTTTCAGCATTGGCATCACAGCCTGAGCATTCAGAAAGAACAACTGGGACAGAAGTCTTACTTTGAAATCTAACATGTTTTTGGAGGTCCATGAGAGTATCAATAGAAGACTCTTTCACCCAGGATTATCTTCTTGTTATTTTCATTGCAAAACTTGAAAATGTCATTACTGCTCTAATGTCAGTACTGCTTAGTGCAACGGTAGAATTGTTACAACTCAAAAATCTAACCAAAGATTTTT
>NW_008236509.1:4728992-4736829 GCF_000691975.1 Corvus brachyrhynchos | reverse complement strand
CTTACTTCTGACAGAAAAAAATTCAGCCTTCAGTTGTTAAAGTCAGCCAGGACTCTTAAGTGACAGAAAACAGCATTTTTCAATGGTAGATATTTTTATTTATAATAAATAGTGCTACTTGAGCAGCTTGTAAAAAAAGAAGATTTAAAATGGGCTGCTTCAGCTTCAAACTGTACAAAGCATTATTTGTATTTTGATTTTTTTGAGATGTTTATCTGAAATGGAGTTGAAACAGTGCTCCTGAAAGTCTCCTTCAAAAAGCCTACTTGAGCAGTTGTGTCAGTATACACTTCTGGTCATCTAAATATAAAACAAGACTTTTGCTAAGAAGGTCAATGTAACTACTTTCCTTTTGATCTTGCATCCTTGTGGGTGCCTGGGTAGTTCTGTAGGAAAAGTTTTACTGAATGAGTCAGTGCACTGAGTCATAGGCAGCATGAAGCCTGTAGTGCTGTAGACTAACTAATTGGTAACAGTCTCAAATGTAATTAAAGCACAGTTGTCAGCTCTGTGTTACTGATTGACATCCCACCGAAGTATTTTGTTTTTAGCAACTTAGATTAATTGTTCTTTGCTGTTAAAATTTGTGTGTTTTAAGAAGTTGTTTCTGTTGACTAGACCTGCCATTGCCACTATCTTTTACTATCCCCTCTGATTTTTATAGTACTCTGTTTGAATTTTTTCCCTGTGTTAGGTCACATAATTCAGTAATTATGCTTTTTACCATGCCTGTGCATTTACAGATGTTTAAAGTCCTTTGAGGACTTCTTAAAGTTTTCGTCATTAAGAACTGTCCTATTAATACTGATTAATGTTTTTTCACTCTTCCTAAACTCTTTAAAGCATCATTCAAAACTTTTTAAAAATCAAACTTAAATATATTTTTTGTGTTGACTTGCAGGTTACATTTTAAATTTTGCTAGTTTTCACTTGTATTGTGCCCTGTTTTATAATAATAAATGGCTTTTCTTTATCCCAGTGCGTGGCCACCATCTCCAGGTGATGGCAGTGGTTTCCAATATCATTGGAGCCTTTCTTTCTCCTGTTCTTCAGTTGCTTTGTGTGTGTGTTTCTTACCATCATGCAGCTTGAGGCAAAGGGCTCTATTGGGGGATGTGGGAGGACATGTCTTGAAGCTGTCTCTTCCGTTAAGGAAAATAAAACCACCTTAAAGTATTGGGAGAAAAGCAAGGTTTTAATTTTTTTTTGGTCATTTGCATTATTAGAGAAAGCAAACCTTGCTGGCTTTGCGCAGTACTCCTGCTTGTTCCCACAGAGAAAAGAGGAGTGAAAACATGAATGGATGGTTGCAATTGAGTTTCTTATTTCTAAAAACCACCAAGACAGTAATTTTGAACTTTAAGAAAGGTGCATGCTACTTCCATATGTGATGAATACTGAAGCTGGGATGGTGAACAAATGTCTTTTTAGAGATTGAAGGAGGTAGAGGATTCTTTGATTATATATTCTTTTTTTCTTGAACAGTTTTTATTCTCACTGAAGCTCTTTAAATCTAAAGATACTGCTAAATCACAAGACCATCAGTAATACAGCACTGGTTCACATCAGGAGTGTACCTGACCAGCTGTCCAGTCTCTGGCAGTGCCCAACAGCAGGTGCTAATGGAAACCTAAAAGAAGGGGATGGGAGAGAGTGATTTATTTTCTACCTTGTAGTTCCTTCACCTGACAACAGTAATTTAAGGACTTCTTGCAGGGGAAAAGTTGAGGGTTGTATTTGTATAATATCATTGGCATTATGTTTTTTCAAGTTTGATCTCTCTAAAAAATGTGTTAAATACTAGACTTCTCCCCACAATGTTATTCATAGTTTCAATATTTGCATGAAAGGCACTTTTATATCTGTTCTAATTTGATGCTTGATAATATCATCAAGTTCCCTGAGCTCTTGTATTTTGAGATAAGTGAATCATACCATCTGCTACAGCTGTATAAAAACAATGTTAATAGTGCTCCATAGAAAACTGCTGGAGCTGTCGGATGTTTTATTGGACCAGAGAGATGTGTCCTATGGGAATCCTTTTCCACATTTCCTATTTTCTTGTCTTCATCTAAGCCCAGTTTCATATAAAGCAGCAGCGATGGAAGGTGTTCTGTTCTCTCCCAAAATGATCGGTTGGCTCTGAGATTTGTTCTTTGAATGTGATTTTATTGTTTTTCTGGACTGTAGATTTCCCTCATATCAACTTTTTCCTACGAATGCAAGGCTTACTGATGCAGTTCTTTTTCAGTCTCCTTCCTTTTTAAAGGATTTCCTCCTTCATGGATTTTTCCCTTGTCTTTTATCTTGGTTTTATCTGGTTTTGCTCCTTTTCTAACAGTTTTTTATGTTTCCCCATTTTACTCTTATTGTCCATCAAAGTGTTTTTGCATGTTATCTAAATTTTAAAAACTAAATTTTTAAATAGATTTATGGCTGTAACTCTTTAATGTAGGTATTTGTTCTATTTCATCAGTTTGTGAAGATGCTTACATGTTTTGAATATGGTCACCAAAATCATATTTATCCTAGAGACTAGCAATAAAATTAGTTCTTGAAGAGTAAAATGCAGCATATTTCAAAGCGTCTTTTTTAATTTGAAAGAAGCAGTAAAGATTTAAAGCCAAGCTTTCACCTGTCTTACAGCCACTGAGGAGAATAAAGCTCTACTTGGAAGTATTCTGTTTCTAGATAATATCAGATAAGTTTAGCTGAAATGGAAGATTTTTTTCCTGCTCTGTGCAGGAGATTTAAGAAAAGATTTCTGTGGTGGAGACTTGTAGCTTGGATTTTAAACTTAGTAATTTGGGAACTACTCTATTGTGCAGTAGTTTTGGTGATAAAGTCGATTACTTTGTAAAATACTATTCATATAATCCTGATTATAGAGTTAAAAGTGGTGCTGGTTTCCTATTTGTTCTCATCCCATTTCTCACACACCATTAGCACATACATTTTTTGGGTTTTAGCACTTCACAATTCTTTGGATTAAGTTATTGCTTGGCAGAATCAGTCTGTTCTAAGTTGTAGTACTGAAGATGAAGAAACAAGATTCCTCACCTGTTAATGGCATTTTTGTATCTCAGTACAAAAGTCTGGAAAATCTCACCAGTAGTGGGATTGTCATTTGCTTTAGGTAGAACTTTTCAGGAATGTTTACATACACTAATTAATAAATCATGCCTTTTGAATTGTGTGGGACAATGCTTTCTTCATTACACAAGCAAATAATTAATGGTGATAATATACTTAGTAGAATGCTTAAGTATTTAGAGGTTGTCTTCTGTGTACATTGACATATTGCATGTTACAGCCAATGGTTTTGCCTTACTGCAGTAGATGGATTTGTTTTACAAATGTTGCACAAAATTTCTACTGGATTACTTTGTTCTTCTATGGAGAAAAGGAAAAAATTAAAATCATTAAGTGGCATCAGTAGCACCAGTCTTGGAAGTATTTGTTAGTCTTTTATGGTAGAGAGAATAACTAGCGACTCAAGACTTCATTTCAGCAAAGGTTATTAAAAAATTTTGTCTTGTTGACCTGTCTCTGAGTGGGCATGAATAAGTGCTCACAACCTGATGGAACTGGCATTTAGAAAATCCAGAAGATAAATTTTAACACCTACTAAGGCATGAAACAATTAAGGTACCAACTTTAGAATAGTTACAAAGACTGTAACAGTTACAATAATTTAACAAACAGTCCAGTAAGTACACTTGGAAATATATTCTTAGTCCTGTGTTTTTTAAGGTTCTGTAAAGCATTTTCCCATGCAGTTTAGGAATGTCATTATTTTTGCTCAGCAAGTCAGGTTGCTAGTTTTCTATTTGAGTAGTATATTAAAATATATGCATGCTAAAAGCAAAAGAGTGGAATACAATGGTCAAGTTATCAAAAACAACAACATTATTTTTAACCAAATATTAAAAGTTGTATAAAACAGTGATTCTTACCAAAAGCAGTGTATACCCATGCTGTTTTTTTAGGAGCAAGAGCTCACAGTTACAAGTGAACATATCAAGCTAAGTTTAAAAATACTGCCCTGGTTCTGGCCAGAACGGGGTTAATTTCTGCAGTAGCCAGGAAGAAGCATGACTAGGATATGGAGGTTATTCCATACCACCTCATGTCACTGTTGGGGGGAGGCAGAAGGGACTCACTCTCTTCTGGGAAGAAGGGGTTCCTTTGGGTTGAGAAAGCATGGTGGAGGGAGCTGTCTGGTATTCTCTGTTATCGGGGATGTTTGTCCACGTAAATAATTTCTTTTCTTATACCTTTTGTTATTAATACTGTTGCTGTTAATGTTTGTTTTCTTATGTTGTTGCTGTTTCCAGTAAATTATTCTTACCTCAACCTGTGGTCTTTACCTCTTGTGCCTTCAATTCTCAGTGCCTCTTTACCTCTTCTGCCTTGAATTCTCAATTCCATCCTGCCACAGCGGGGAGGGGAAAGAGGGAGCGAGAGAGAGCACCGTGTGGTTTTGGAGAATCTCGGTGTGGGTACTGAATATGGGAGCACCATTCCTAAACCATGACAGCGATATTTGGTGCCCAGTGTGGGTCACGAAGGGTTGAGATAACAACAGATCTGCCCAGAGCCGGTTGGAAACAAGTTTGATCTAAGCATTTGCTGTATTAAGTCTGGAGCCACTGGTCACAATGTTGCTTGGTCTGTTTATGTGGGTGTGGCACCTAACCCTGTATATCTTTCCATATAAGCACTACATGCCCATCATGGAGCTCATTTTCAAAGCAGGAAAAGGGATCAGGATTGCTTTGCTGTGCTGTGGAATATCAGTCTATGACACGACATCAAGGGCAGTTAGGGTGTTTTGAGATGGGTATGCAGTGCTGCTCTCCTGCCCTTACCTTGGGCACTACCTTTGGGAGTCCATTAATAATCGTATCCAGTCTGTGGAGGGAACAGGGGAGGATAATTTTCCCCAGCCTTTTACCCCCTTTTCCTCCATCACACCTGTTACAACAGCTTTTGAGACTTGAATTCCCTTTGGATGTTAAGGAAGGCATATTCCTGTTGCTAAGTCTTCCAGGTCTCCTCAGTGGGGTCCACACCATGCTTAGAGTCATGAAAGACATTTCTAGGGAGATTCAGAGATCTGCCCCAAGAGTGGATAGACATGAGTGGCATGGAATGTGGGAGAAAATGGGTCATCTTTTGAAGGATTATTCTGCTCCAGTGGTTTGGAAGTTCACCCCTGAAAAACAGCAGGACCCTGATAAAATGGCAGAAACATTTGACTGAAAAAGGCTGTGGTAACTCCAGAGAGGCATGAAGGGATGCAGCCTGATAGGCCTTGGCTACACTGCCTGATACTAGTCAGCACCCTCAGGGAGGAGGAGGAAAGCAGAGCAACAGGAAGCATGGCCATTCAAACTGCAGCTGAACCACAGGAACAACCTGTGCCGGTAGCAGTCGCACCTATACAGCCGAAGAAATCCAAGACCAAATCAGTTTGCCTAGTGAGGGATGAAGAGGAAATAAGGCCCTCAGGACAGGAGGAAGAGCTGAGCCAGAGGTAATTGCCTGATTCCTATCCCCAGGTGAACTGCAAGGTATGCAGAAAGATTTCAGCTGCCAGTCACATGAGCCCCCTGGTGACCTGGCTGCTCCAATGCTGGGATATCGCAACCCAAAATATGAAACTAGATGGTAGCTGAGCAGCTGGGGTCCCTGTCCTGGGATGCAGGCATTGACAAGAGGATCAGGAAGAGGACACAAACGCTCAGCCTCTGGAGGTGACTCCTGTCAAGTGTGAGGGAAATGTATCTTTTCAAGGATGATCTATCAGTGCACTGAGACAAGTAGAACACTGTGGAGAAAGGTATCCAGTCCCTGAGAGAATTAGCTGTGCTGGAGATACTCTATAAGGATTCAAATAATGAGTAGTCCCCTGTAAATCCAGATGAAATCCAGTGTAAACAAATAATGTAGCAGATGTTCCAGTGGAGTGCACCATCGCCATATGCCAACTGATTGGCAGTGATGTCATGGAAAGAACAACAAAGTGTGTATGATTTTGTTACCAATCTCTGGCTATATGAAGACTGTCTCCCTCTGCAGGCCTGTGTCTCATCTGTGGAAATAGTGTCCAAGGACTTCTAACAATTTAAAGAGGACTCAGAGCAATTTAGAAAAGAAATGTCCCATGCCTCACCAGTACAGACTGGAGTCTCTGCTATTGGGAAGAAGCACCCCCTGCTCGAGAGAGAGAGTACACACCAAGAGGTAACCTGTGGATTTACCTGCCTGAGGAGAGGAAGTGGAGTGGAAAACCCTCCTCTGCCCTAGCAGCACAGGTATGTGAGTTGAGAGGAAGAAATTCTTCAAGGATAAATGCTGCTCCAGTTTCCCGGGGCAAGTCCTCAGGTCCTCAGACAGAGTAAAAGGGCTGATGTTACTTCTGATCCTCTTGAAAGGATGTCCAGTTCATATCTACAAGAAGTGAGCAATGAGCACTGTGACCAGAACTAGAAAGGCCCCGCCTGCAGCGAGGTGGGGGAAAGGGAAATCAGATCTATTGGATGGTGTGGATCAGATGGTCTGGCAAATCAGACCCAAAGTAGTATATGGCTTTAGTTGACACCTGTGGGAACAATGTACCCTGATGCCATCAAGATCCGTAGGGGCAGAATCCATCTCTATTTCTGGAGTGACAGGGGATCTCAACAGCTGCCTGTACTGGAAGTTGAAGTGATCCTGACTGAGAGTGAATGACAAAACACCCCATTGTGACTGGCCCAGAGGCCCTGTGCATCCTTAGCATAGATTATCTGAAGAGAGGGTATTTCAAGGACCTAGAAGGACATTGCTGGGCTTTTGGGATAGCTGCCATGTAGACAGAGGAAATTAGACAGGTGAACACCTTGTGTGGTCTGTCAGAGGGCCCTTCTGCTGGGAGATTGTTGAGGGTCGAAGAACAACAGGCACCAGTCACTACCACAGCAGTGCACCGTCGACAACACTGCACCAACTGGGACTGTGTAGCCCCCACCATGAGATTATTTGTGAACTGGAGAGCCAGAGTGGTCAGCAAGCCTCCCTCATGTTTTAAAAGTCCTATACGGCCAGTGCCTAAGTCCAGTGGAGGGTGGAGACTGACAGTAGATTACCGTGGCCTGAACAAGGTCACACCATCACTGAGTGCTGCTGTGCTGGACATGCTGGAACTTCAGAACGAGCTGGGGTTCAAGGCAGCAAAGTGGTGTGTAGTGGTTTGGCCCAAAATACTCATTACTGTTTATCTTCTGTGAGATAAGAATTAGGAAGCAGGCACCAAACTTGGAAGAATATAAAGAAGTTTATTAACAGACCTAAAAGAGGGAAAAAATAATTATACCATACCTTCAGAACTCTCCTCCTCTCCCCCACCTTCCTCCCTTCTCCCACTAACAATGTAAAAAGACAACCCTTAGGATGTTGTCTGTTTACCACTTCCATAATAACCCTGTTCAGTCCATTTAGAAAGAGAAGTCTGTTCTTGCTCATGCTATGAAAACAGTATCACACTGAGACAGCCGCCCACTTCCAAATATTGTTCAGTCCATTTAGGAAGAGGTCTCTCTGCTCGCATGTGAGTCCCTTCCCCCGACTTGCAGCTTTTCCCCCAACTGCTTTCGAGGGTCCACTCTTGAAGGTTTTTGGGGTACAATTTTAAGGTTGAGCCGTTCAGAAACAAAAACAGAGGCCCTTCTCCTTCCCTGGGAGCAAAGGGTCTTCATCATCTTCATCTTTAGGACTATCTCTGGGAGCATCTCTAGGAACTGAGGTTTTCTCCTTTCCCATTTGGAGCAAAAGTCCTCATCTGGTTCATCTC